>NC_073693.1:335064022-335362974 GCF_029784155.1 Uranotaenia lowii
TTCAATAAATAAAAAAAATATTGAAAATTGAATTTTGAATCAAAGGTTAACAGGGTAAGGAATTTCAGCTTTATAAAGTTTTGAAAAATTGCTCAAATTGCTGTTATGAATATCTAAAAAAAAAATCACTATTACTCAGCACTGCACTGTCCGCAGCACAGTAGTTAGAAAATATTTGTACTTACTTGTAGATCATTTGCATAAACCTGACAAAAATGTTAGAAATGCTCAATATTTGTTCTAAATTATGCCTCAATTTAAGATTGGCACTTTAATTGATCGTCCAAGGTATTGAAACAAAGTTTAGGTGATGTTACGTCTAAAAATGGAACATTATGGTCAAATGTGTCCTATTTTTGGACCCTTTACCAATTTTCCGGATTTTTTTTATTATTTTTTTGTATTGAAAAACAAAAATAGAAAGTGTGGATCAAACTCATCACAGTGATAGCAGTTTCCTTTTGAATTTTGTCTTGGACAGTTAAAAAATGTAATTTTTTCTTATTCGTTCTGATTTCTCAAAATGCGCCCTACTAACTGAGCTGTGAATTAAAATTTTTAAAAACGAAGAAAATTCTATTAGAAATACTTTTTATGGCAAAAAACGGTCAGATAGGATTGAAAAAGAATAAGAATTCATTGTTTACACAGGAGTGTTTTAATCATATTCCAGCGAAATGAATTATTTCCTATTCTTGGCATTTTATGATCAAATAAAAAAAATAGTAGGCTTACACACCCTACGACAAAAATGGGCAATAGAATTTTTATTTGTATGATTTTTGCCAAAGCTTAGGGCACCCTGATTTAGAGCTGCCAACTGTTTTTAAAAAGTGTCTGGAAGATTCAGAAAAAAATGTCTGGAAAAGTCTGGATAGGCAAACTTTTTAAGTAGGTACCCTATTTTATCGCTAGATCACAATTTTGCAAGGTTCCATTCTATCACATTCTATAAATTTTTGGTCCTTTTTTACTATTAGGGACATTACATGTACTATGTTCAGCTCCAAGCATGGCCGTAGGAACGGGGGAGGTTTTGGGGGTTAAACCCCCCCCCCATGAGGGTCGATCAAAAGCATGCGAGGTATTCTACTTTACACTCAAAATTGAAAATTTTTGTTCAAATTTTGATGATGGAGTAAGGTTATTCGATAGTAACAATCTTGACTCAAAACTGACTTCTAAACCTCGAAAACGAATCCTAGTTTTAGAATTCAGCTACAGATTTTCAAAATTTTCTCATTTATGGATAGTAATTCATTTCGTATTACTAAATATTATTCTGGTTTCTAACTATCAAAACATATATTGTATTTGTGTTTTCAAATTTCGGATTAGGTATCCCGTTTAGGATTCTTGTTTCCGGTTCGAATCATCATAAAAAATTGAAAAAAAGCTGTGTTTTAAATCGTTATTTAAATTTGGTTTAACATTCCCTACAAAATTTGATTCATGATTCTCGAAACTCATACGTATTTTTTACATTTAGTGAATATTTTTCCGAATATGAAAAAAATAGCGGTTTTAAAAATTTAGTTCTTATGTCATATTCAGATTCGAAGCTCATAATCTTTATAACTATGCATAAATCCAAACATATCGAAGCTTCAAAATAGCGATATATTTATTTATTTAGATTTGCAAGTCGGATAAGGAATACGTTTTTGAAATAACAAATAATCATTGAAACCCAAAACATCCGAGTTTATATTGTGAATTCATGATTAAGGGCTACGAAACTGATTTCAATTCTTGGCTCATATTTCTAAAATCAGAAACCCTTTTTTTGTACGTTTCAGAAAACGTATTGAAATTCCGAAACAGGTTGACAATTCAAATTTTGAATTTAAGTTCAAAATTCAGATTTGGCTCTTAAATGAGTTCCACCAACTAAATCAAATTATGATGACTATTTCGGTAAGAATTTAAATTGCAAGGGATTGCAGGATGATAATTTTAATTGTTACTTCGATTTTGGAATTTAACCAAAGTCAGTTCGTTTGTACAATTCAACTGAAAATGACAGTAGAGTTTAGTTGAATCATAGTTCATTTTGCAAAAAAAAAATTCTTCCACATAAATTAATATTTCATGAAAATAAATTGATGATAAAGAAACTTGTATCTTCTTTTCAAGAAATTTCTGGGAATTCTATATGTTTTGGCGTATTGTTTAACAATATTAATATTGCAGTATTTTCAAGAACCAAATTTCAAACAAAAATATTTAACTTAAATCGAGTTTGCATAAATCCCATTTGTATTTCCAAATCTTAGTCATTTACTTTTACCTTTGAAAATTGGATTTATTTTAGAATTTTCATTCGAAATTGAAGGCTTTCTAAGAAAAAAAATAATTGTTAGTTCAAATCACATATGCAAAATGCAGCTGGCCAGATTACCCTGTTTTACCCGGACTTGTCGGTATATTTTATTTTAAAAAAATAGAGAAAGCCGCCCAAATTTTGTTTAAAAAATATAAATTTTCTGCGGATTTATTCACATTTTATCACAAAATAAAAAAAAAAATAGCATCGTTATAACTTTCAATTTCGATGCCCAAAAATGAAATTTTACAAGTTAGATTTATTAAAATAAACATAAAAGATTTTTTGAGAGACTGAAGTACGATTAAAAATCTGGTTGTGTTTTTCTGCGGAAAAAATCATTCGATTTTTTTCCTTGATTTTTGTTGAATTGTTCTTGGATTTAAAAATTTATTGTCCGAATTTTGCCAGGTTTTTAATAAAATAGCTCGGATTTGCCCTGCCCGGATACGTGCGGCAGAACTTCTTGCAATCTTAAGTTAAGTTCACCAGATTTTGATACAAACTTAAGATTTCAACCATCGATGAAAGTAAGTTTCCTATTATGGTACTAAAAAATTTTTTATACAAAACCTAATTATAATTTTAAAAATTTTAGGATGTATTTAACACGGAAAACTAGTTTCTATTTAACTAGAAATACGGACTTCAAAATGAATGATCAAATTTTATTTAAAAATAATAAGTTTTTTTAATAGAAAAAAAAATGGTCATCAAAACCCCCCCCCCCATGAGTCAGCTCTTCCTACGGCCCTGGCTCCATGTGTTATATATATCTTCACAGCATACCCATCATAAATATCTTTCCAAAGCTTTTTAGTTACTAATTTTAATCATTTTCACAGTTTTGTAGAATAATTTATGTTCAAATCAAAAGTCTGGAAGAAATATTAAATATCTGAAAGTTTGGAAATCTTGAAAAATGTGTGACGGAAGTTCAAAAAATCTGAAAAATCCAGACAAAATATGAAAGGTTCACATCACTGCCCTGATTAAAGGACCAAATCTTCTTTAATAAAGTATCAAATTTCCTTTAATTTTTAAAATATCATAATTTTTAGTCCTAAGAAAATTTTCTAGTTCAACTAAGGGTTCATGTATCGCTCTAACTATTACAGCATATTTACTTGAAATTACACTCTATCGCTTTTCCGGACTTTTCTGCACTGTTATCATTTTAGAAGTCAACCAATTTACTTGAAAAAATGTAGTAAATGGTCGCAAATTGAATATCCTTTAAAATGTCTTGTCGGTATATTTTATTTTAAAAAAATAGAGAAAGCCGCCCAAATTTTGTTTAAAAAATATAAATTTTCTGCGGATTTATTCACATTTTATCACAAAATAAAAAAAAAAATAGCATCGTTATAACTTTCAATTTCGATGCCCAAAAATGAAATTTTACAAGTTAGATTTATTAAAATAAACATAAAAGATTTTTTGAGAGACTGAAGTACGATTAAAAATCTGGTTGTGTTTTTCTGCGGAAAAAATCATTCGATTTTTTTCCTTGATTTTTGTTGAATTGTTCTTGGATTTAAAAATTTATTGTCCGAATTTTGCCAGGTTTTTAATAAAATAGCTCGGATTTGCCCTGCCCGGATACGTGCGGCAGAACTTCTTGCAATCTTAAGTTAAGTTCACCAGATTTTGATACAAACTTAAGATTTCAACCATCGATGAAAGTAAGTTTCCTATTATGGTACTAAAAAATTTTTTATACAAAACCTAATTATAATTTTAAAAATTTTAGGATGTATTTAACACGGAAAACTAGTTTCTATTTAACTAGAAATACGGACTTCAAAATGAATGATCAAATTTTATTTAAAAATAATAAGTTTTTTTAATAGAAAAAAAAATGGTCATCAAAACCCCCCCCCCCATGAGTCAGCTCTTCCTACGGCCCTGGCTCCATGTGTTATATATATCTTCACAGCATACCCATCATAAATATCTTTCCAAAGCTTTTTAGTTACTAATTTTAATCATTTTCACAGTTTTGTAGAATAATTTATGTTCAAATCAAAAGTCTGGAAGAAATATTAAATATCTGAAAGTTTGGAAATCTTGAAAAATGTGTGACGGAAGTTCAAAAAATCTGAAAAATCCAGACAAAATATGAAAGGTTCACATCACTGCCCTGATTAAAGGACCAAATCTTCTTTAATAAAGTATCAAATTTCCTTTAATTTTTAAAATATCATAATTTTTAGTCCTAAGAAAATTTTCTAGTTCAACTAAGGGTTCATGTATCGCTCTAACTATTACAGCATATTTACTTGAAATTACACTCTATCGCTTTTCCGGACTTTTCTGCACTGTTTTCATTTTAGAAGTCAACCAATTTACTTGAAAAAATGTAGTAAATGGTCGCAAATTGAATATCCTTTAAAATGAATATAATTTGGTCATTTTAAAATTTAAGTTGTTTTTATTGTGATTGATTACTTTTGTGACGTGAATTCACCCTAGAATTAACCATTTCGGACTTTAGTACATACATCTTTGATTATCTGTTCTCTGTGTGGAAATAGAATATCGGTGTCTTGGAATGAGTTGTAAAGAAAATAATTACCCACAATAAAATGTAGAGAGCTTCTCGATTGAACAACAACGAAGTTATGCTTATTTGAAGTTGTGACGTAAATTCACTCAGCTCAAACCGAACAGGGTAGTTGACTGAATTCACATCACGAAATATAAAGTTATACTGTGGTTATACTGAACCATTCATTGGAGCCTTTAAATTTTATGCACACTTTCCAAAACGATATTTTGTTGTTCCGACTTTTACAATCATAAATTTTCAGTATCTGCACCTAACTTTTTCCTTATTTTGATTGGCACTTGAATAGCAACATATTGAAGGATCATATGTTAAAATTACTACTGTTTTCGTTTAAAGATTCACCAAAAAAATTTTTATTTTTTTCAATCTTTTTGTATTTTTATTTGAAAATAATGAACTTATTAAAAAAATCAACTAAATTATGCTCGATTTGTAAAAATCCGACCATCTGGAGGGTCAAAACAGCTTTCAGAGCAAATTTTTCATATAAAATTTAACAAAAAATCAAATTTTGTGACGTGAATTCACGCATTCGTGCTGTTTTTACTCAGCTAGATTCCAACCGATTTCTATAAATTTTAGAGTTTTAGAATCGTCTTAGCATTTTCAAAGAAAATCTCATATTTTTATTTCAAAAAAAGTCAGAGTTTTCTCATAAAATTAAAAACTTCCCTTTTTTGAGACGTGAATTTACTCATTTGCGACTGTTTTTGTTCGCTTTTCAAATCAACTACATTGGCAATAAACAAATTCTTTTTTCTACAAAATGAAGCTGTGTTTTCTGGCTTCTGAACATACCAAAAAAATTTGAAAAATAAAATGATATAAGATAAATAAGAAAAAGGGATCGAGTATCCCCATTCAAATGAAGCTGTGTTTTCTGGCTTCTGAACATACCAAAAAAATTTGAAAAATAAAATGATATAAGATAAATAAGAAAAAGGGATCGAGTATCCCCATTCTCCTTTAAGGAATGAATACATTTCGGAATTTGACTGCTTTCTCATAGTTGTTATACTATGGAAATATGTTACAGAATTGAAAACATTCAACAACATTTTCGAATCAATTGTGCCCCGTAAGGTTTTAAAATTGACACTTTATGAAGAACCTCCACGATCTTTAAAAACAAAGGGATCATTTTGTCGGTTCAATGCCCCCCTTATTTTGAAAATCTCGAGTTCTCTTTAAGAGAGAAAGTTTTAGATGTTGTCAGATTTGAAACGTTGTTTTTTATCCGGTAAAGCGAAAGTGATGAGAAATATAGTAAGTTCATCATTGAAAATTCATAATGTTTCCTCTCTAAAATTATATTTTTGACCGTTCCGGATTAGCGTGACAAAATAATCTGATGTTAAAAGCCCTAGGAGTCGTGGTGGATTCACTTTGATGGTGAATAAAAATAACTTTAAGCTTCGATTTGTAATATATTTTTGAAGATTTTTCATGCAATAATAAAATTGATGATTATTATATTTCCAAAAGCATTGCAGCAAGATGAATGCTTATGTATACATTAAATACTTTTTGAAGTTTACACAAAGCTGGATAGATGAAGCAAGTGCGGTTCATAGAAGAAGTAAAAAAGTTTTGAGCGAATTGCAATTTGTGTAGAAAGTTCCATACTGTCGGATAGAGTATTGCTCTTCACTAACTGACTATGTAGAAGGGGCGAGGCAATCGCAGCCCCTTTCACAGTAAATTTTTAAACAAATTTTAGGAACTTGATTTTAAAATTTATTTGAAAATTCAGTGACCCTACACAACCATCAAATGGACATAGGACAGCAATAGTTCTGATTTAATTTATGGCATTATGGCATGTCGATAATTTAAAATTTAAATGGAAAAAAACTAAACAATCTGAGAATAAAAGAACAGAGTTGACAAAAGAGAAAATATAGACGAGTATTTGATTTCCATTCTTAGTAAGAATTTACGCTTCAGATTGTGCTGCTATACACACACGTATAACACTGTCATGAATATTTCAGCAATTAAGCTCATGTTATCTAAAATTGATGAAGCATTTAAGTTAAAACGACTGCCATTTCCAAAAAAGAAAAAAAAAACGAACTTCAACGTTTCATGACTTCCCCGTTAAACTTTCACCTGAGTGCTTTCGGCAAGGGAACGCCTTATTTCAAACCAGCAGCCGCAGCAACCATCAACGCGGCAACGCAACTCATATTCCTTTCTCTCTCTCGATCTTTCTTTTTATATCTTTCCAACCAGGATCATAAAATATTTTCCGAATTGCCGAAGACGGAAGAGCTTCCGAGATTTTAAGATATTTCTCCGCCAGAATTATCGGGAAAAGGTAGCTAAGAAGGTTGGAATCATCCCCCCTTTCGCTGTAACGAGAATCCAAAGACCCAGGACGCCAACCAAATGATAAGCAACGACGTGACAACGTAAAGTTAAGACGCATTAAACATCGCTTATCCAAGCCATCGTTGTCGTCGGGGTTGTTGTTGATCTTGTTGGATGCTACCTTCATAGGTACGATTATGTAGATATTTTTTTTTTGATTTTTTTTCCCACCTTTCAAGTGCACTTCGCATTTTAGGAGGGGGGGATGATACTTTACCGGTGTACTGTTTCCGGTTGCCGGAATCGTGCTTTACGGTTGATTGCAAGGGTTTTCTGCATGATAGAGCAACAGCACAGCTCTGGATAAAATGAGCGTGTAAAAGAAAGGCTAGGATTGGGACAAGGAGTTGAAACACAGGTGTGCCAAATTGCTCCGAATCTGGTACTTAAAAGAAGATTACGTCAATTCCGTCACACAACTAACCCAACCTCAGTACAGGTTCCCAGCTAGTAGATACAAGATACAAGTGTAGCTTGTGGTTTTTCGGATACCAGACGATTCGATCCGCTTTAACGGATTCAATGCTTCGATGCCAATAAGCTGAGGGAGTAGCAGCACATCTCCTGGCTCCTGAGACCCATCGTGTCGTCGAATCGAGAAACAACTGACTAGGACGGGCTTAGCAGGTCCTTCCTTCGCCAGCCAGCCAGCCAAACTGATCCGTGAAAGGTTGACGCCATTTTACTAACAGCTTATAACTAGCAGCTGCTTTCCGAAACATGCACTACTGAATGGGTGATGCTGAAGGCAGCCAACCTCATACGAAGGTAGATGCCAGGCGAGAGCGTTTCGTCTCAAAACAGCCACCCAAACCAGCAAAAGACAACCCCCGGAGCGATTTTTCGGGATAATTATCGAGTCAACATTGTCGTTTGTTGATTTTGAAAGGGATTTGAGGGGTCGGAAGGGCAAAACGTACGAACTTACCCTGAACGAGGAACGTTTGCGAAGCTCAGACGACGCGAAACTGCATTTAAGGGGGTAGGAGTACTCGCGAGATCTCCGATCTCATTAACGTCGTGACATGGTGCCATCAACTGGCAATGTTATGGCTAACCAGTTGGAAGCTCTTGATTTTTGCTCTCCCCCGCATTCATGCAATGTTTGGCTCTACTCTCGCTTCTTATTATAAGCATATGTATTTTTAGAAAGCTATAGTGCCATTAAAGGTTATCAACATATGGCGTTGATCCAGACGAATCAACACGATCCTTGCTTTCTTCAAAAAATTGTCAAAATTGTCAAAATTGTCATAATTGTCCAAATTGTCAAAATTGTCAAAATTGTCAAAATTGTCAAAATTGTCAAAATTGTCAAAATTGTCAAAATTGTCAAAATTGTCAAAATTGTCAAAATTGTCAAAATTGTCAAAATTGTCAAAATTGTCAAAATTGTCAAAATTGTCAAAATTGTCAAAATTGTCAAAATTGTCAAAATTGTCAAAATTGTCAAAATTGTCAAAATTGTCAAAATTGTCAAAATTGTCAAAATTGTCAAAATTGTCAAAATTGTCAAAACTGTCAAAATTGTCAAAATTGTCAAAATTGTCAAAATTGTCAAAATTGTCAAAAATGACAAAAATGACAAAAATGACAAAAATGACAAAAATGACAAAAATGACAAAAATGACAAAAATGACAAAAATGACAAAAATGACAAAAATGACAAAAATGACAAAAATGACAAAAATGACAAAAATGACAAAAATGACAAAAATGACAAAAATGACAAAAATGACAAAAATGACAAAAATGACAAAAATGACAAAAATGACAAAAATGACAAAAATGACAAAAATGACAAAAATGACAAAAATGACAAAAATGACAAAAATGACAAAAATGACAAAAATGACAAAAATGACAAAAATGACAAAAATGACAAAAATGACAAAAATGACAAAAATGACAAAAATGACAAAAATGACAAAAATGACAAAAATGACAAAAATGACAAAAATGACAAAAATGACAAAAATGACAAAAATGACAAAAATGACAAAAATGACAAAAATGACAAAAATGACAAAAATGACAAAAATGACAAAAATGACAAAAATGACAAAAATGACAAAAATGACAAAAATGACAAAAATGACAAAAATGACAAAAATGACAAAAATGACAAAAATGACAAAAATGACAAAAATGACAAAAATGACAAAAATGACAAAAATGACAAAAATGACAAAAATGACAAAAATGACAAAAATGACAAAAATGACAAAAATGACAAAAATGACAAAAATGACAAAAATGACAAAAATGACAAAAATGACAAAAATGACAAAAATGACAAAAATGACAAAAATGACAAAAATGACAAAAATGACAAAAATGACAAAAATGACAAAAATGAAAAAAATGACAAAAATGACAAAAATGACAAAAATGACAAAAATGACAAAAATGACAAAAATGACAAAAATGACAAAAATGACAAAAATGACAAAAATGACAAAAATAACAAAAATGACAAAAATGACAAAAATGACAAAAATGACAAAAATGACAAAAATGACAAAAATGACAAAAATGACAAAAATGACAAAAATGACAAAAATGACAAAAATGACAAAAATGACAAAAATGACAAAAATGACAAAAATGACAAAAATGACAAAAATGACAAAAATGACAAAAATGACAAAAATGACAAAAATGACAAAAATGACAAAAATGACAAAAATGACAAAAATGACAAAAATGACAAAAATGACAAAAATGACAAAAATGACAAAAATGACAAAAATGACAAAAATGACAAAAATGACAAAAATGACAAAAATGACAAAAATGACAAAAATGACAAAAATGACAAAAATGACAAAAATGACAAAAATGACAAAAATGACAAAAATGACAAAAATGACAAAAATGACAAAAATGACAAAAATGACAAAAATGACAAAAATGACAAAAATGACAAAAATGACAAAAATGACAAAAATGACAAAAATGACAAAAATGGCAAAAATGGCAAAAATGACAAAAATGAAAAAAAAGAAACAAAATGACAAAAATGACAATAAATGTCAAATAGCCAAAATCACAAAAATGACAAAAATGACATAAATGATGTTATTTAAAAAACTAGTAATATTACTTAAATTTAATAAATAAACTGTTTTTAATATGTTTCTTGATTATTTCCAAGTTTTTCCAGCTTTTTTCGAAATTTTCCTAGAATTTTGTCTGGCACATAAAGCTTTTTTTATAAATTTTCAAGAACGGCCCTTCTTCGAGTAGAGTGCCAATAGATTTCCTCTCAAATTAACCGGGTTAAATTAACCTAATGAAAAGCAACACTCACATCACATGTTTCGTCACATCACGCCCGTCCATCGAGATCAATCGTCGGGGTCGTCGGGTCTTCGAAAGACAACCGCAAATCCGGTTGACCTATAGTGTTGTTGGCAAATTTCAGCGCCAGCCACACGTCCTTCCCAGAATTTAGTTAGTTTGCATTCGACCAGGCAGTGGACTTGTCGCAAGGTCTTCCTAGGAAAGGTTCCTCAAAAGGACCCTCTCGAAACGATGGAGCTCTGATCCGGAATTCGTCGGCTTCGTCTTTGATTGTGCTGCCCCTTCCTGCCCGGAGGTATTTCACATCAACGGAGTGACAATTTCCGGCCTAGTTCGGTTCTTTGAAAAGGACACGGAAAGTCCGCAAGGAAAGGAATGCGCTCGAAGCATATGTATGTCTGTTCCTGAGAGCTTGCTTCAATGTAGTCCTGGATCTAATTACAGCAGAAGCCGATCAAAGAGGGGAAAAGGCCAAAGAGGGTTCAGCTTCTATCTCGATTGGAATGTCACTTGGTTCTTCAAAAATTCCCGACCAAAGGACGTGATGAAATAGTGAGCTAGCACCTGTCCATGAAGGCTTGACAATTTTTAAATTTATCAAATAAAATTTTCAAGAAATTTTTACAAACTGGCTCATATATTATTTTACTCAATCTCAACATCAGTTTACCTGTGGTAATTTTTTCCGATTCAGTTTTGGGGCTACTCAATCAAGCTCCACAAAACCAGCCTATGATTCACTTTTGTTCCAGAATTTTGAATCGGGTTGATTTGAGGATTTTTCATTCACATAGCTCTTCCATGGCATTGCCATCAGCATTCAGGAACAGTAGATGTACCCACTATTGCCAGCAGCGATTAAAGCGCTGGCCAAAATCCGCCTCCAGATTCATGACCCATATTGGAAAATTTGCATGTATGGCAGGACAGAGCCTCCATCTCCAGTAAGGTGAGTTTTGGCAAATCCGGATGAATGCAACCGAGCGCGTAATTGATCTTCTTTTGCTGTTTTGGAAGAAGCCCATGTGAGAAAAAGGCGAGTTTCGGCTAGATTGGGTTGATTTGAATAGTTCCCCCAGTTCAATTGTTTCCATTCCTGATGATGGCGTTCGATAAGACTGGTTGTGGTTTTGAGCGAGTTTTGTTCCTAATGCCACAATACCCAAGGTAAATCATGGACTTCAGAAGTTATACGTCCTAAAAATCTTCAAAATTGATGACGATTCCATAAGGTGCGATTAAAAAAAGCTTTTTAGGACTTTTTTTTTGACAAGAGTGACTCAGAGAATATCATGAATAAATAGTTTTTACATAAGAACATACATTTTTGACGGTCGCCATGTAATGAAAAATATATTCGCTATATCAACAAGTAAAAGAAATTATAAAACAAATTTGACAAATTTTGGATAATTTTGGCAATTTTGACAATTTTGACAATTTTGACAATTTTGACAATTTTGACAATTTTGACAATTTTGACAATTTTGACAATTTTGACAATTTCGACCATTTCGACAATTTTGACAATTTTGACAATTTTGACAATTTTGACAATTTTGACAATTTTGACAATTTTGACAATTTTGACAATTTTGACAATTTTGACAATTTTGACAATTTTGACAATTTTGACAATTTTGACAATTTTGACAATTTTGACAATTTTGACAATTTTGACAATTTTGACAATTTTGACAATTTTGACAATTTTGACAATTTTGACAACTTTGACAATTTTGACAATTTTGACAATTTTGACAATTTAGACAATTTTGACAATTTTGACAATTTTGACAATTTTGACAATTTTGACAATTTTGACAATTTTGACAATTTTGACAATTTTGACAATTTTGACAATTTTGACAATTTTGACAATTTTGACAATTTTGAAAATTTTGACAATTTTGACAATTTTGACAATTTTGACAATTTTGACAACTTTAACAATTTTGACAATTTTGACAATTTTGACAAATTTGACAATTTTGACAATTTTGACAATTTTGACAATTTTGACAATTTTGACAATTTTGACAATTTTGACAATTTTGACAATTTTGAAAATTTTGAAAATTTTGACAATTTTGACAATTTTGACAATTTTGACAATTTTGACAATTTTGACAATTTTGACAATTTTGACAATTTTGACAATTTTGACAATTTTGACAATTTTGACAATTTTGACAATTTTGACAATTTTGACAATTTTGACAATTTTGACAATTTTGACAATTTTGACAATTTTGACAATTTTGACAATTTTGACCATTTTGACAATTTTGAAAATTTTGAAAATTTTGAAAATTTTGAAAATTTTGAAAATTTTGAAAATTTTGAAAATTTTGAAAATTTTGACAATTTTGACAATTTTGAAAATTTTGACAATTTTGACAATTTTGAAAATTTTGACAAATTTGACAATTTTGACAATTTTGACAAATTTGACAATTTTGACAATTTTGACAATTTTGACAATTTTGACATTTTTTACAATTTTACAAATTTGACAATTTTTAAAATTTTGACAATTTTGACAATTTTGACAATTTTGACAATTTTGACAATTTGGACAATTTGGACAATTTTGACAATTTTGACAATTTGGACAATTTTGACAATTTTGACAATTTTGACAATTTTGACAATTTTGACAATTTTGACAATTTTGACAATTTTGACAATTTTGAAAATTTTGACAATTTTGACAATTTTGACAATTTTGACAATTTTGACAATTTTGACAATTTTGACAATTTTGACAATTTTGACAATTTTGACAATTTTGACAATTTTGACAATTTTGACAATTTTGACAATTTTGACAATTTTGACAATTTTGACAATTTTGACAATTTTGACAATTTTGACAATTTTGACAATTTTGACAATTTTGACAATTTTGACAATTTTGACAATTTTGACAATTTTGGCAATTTTGACAATTTTGACAATTTTGACAATTTTGACAATTTTGACAATTTTGACAATTTTGACAATTTTGACAATTTTGACAATTTTGACAATTTTGACAATTTTGACAATTTTGACAATTTTGACAATTTTGACAATTTTGACAATTTTGACAATTTTGACAATTTTGACAATTTTGACAATTTTGACAATTTTGACAATTTTGACAATTTTGACAATTTTGACAATTTTGACAATTTTGACAATTTTGACAATTTTGACAATTTTGACAATTTTGACAATTTTGACAATTTTGACAATTTTGACAATTTTGGCAATTTTGACAATTTTGACAATTTTGACAATTTTGACAATTTTGACAATTTTGACAATTTTGACAATTTTGACAATTTTGACAATTTTGACAATTTTGACAATTTTGACAATTTTGACAATTTTGACAATTTTGACAATTTTGACAATTTTGACAATTTTGACAATTTTGACAATTTTGACAATTTTGACAATTTTGACAATTTTGACAATTTTGACAATTTTGACAATTTTGACAATTTTGACAATTTTGACAATTTTGACAATTTTGACAATTTTGGCAATTTTGACAATTTTGACAATTTTGACAATTTTGACAATTTTGACAATTTTGACAATTTTGACAATTTTGACAATTTTGACAATTTTGACAATTTTGACAATTTTGACAATTTTGACAATTTTGACAATTTTGACAATTTTGACAATTTTGACAATTTTGACAATTTTGACAATTTTGACAATTTTGACAATTTTGACAATTTTGACAATTTTGACAATTTTGACAATTTTGACAATTTTGACAATTTTGACAATTTTGACAATTTTGACAATTTTGACAATTTTGACAATTTTGACAATTTTGACAATTTTAACAATTTTGACAATTTTGACAATTTTGACAATTTTGACAATTTTGACAATTTTGACAATTTTGACAATTTTGACAATTTTGACAATTTTGACAATTTTGACAATTTTGACAATTTTGACAATTTTGACAATTTTGACAATTTTGACAATTTTGACAATTTTGACAATTTTGACAATTTTGACAATTTTGACAATTTTGACAATTTTGACAATTTTGACAATTTTGACAATTTTGACAATTTTGACAATTTTGACAATTTTGACAATTTTGACAATTTTGACAATTTTGACAATTTTGACAATTTTGACAATTTTGACAATTTTGACAATTTTGACAATTTTGACAATTTTGACAATTTTGACAATTTTGACAATTTTGACAATTTTGACAATTTTGACAATTTTGACAATTTTGACAATTTTGACAATTTTGACAATTTTGACAATTTCAAGAGTCAAGAGTTTAGAGTCAAGAATCAAGAGTCAAGCGTCAACATCCAGGAATCCATAGTCTAGACTCAAGATATAAGAGTTAAGAGTCTTCAGTCAAGAGTCAAGAGTCAAGAGTCAAAAATATAGTCAACATTTTAAAATTAAAAGTCAGTTAAGGAATCCTTATCGACATCTTTATCACGATTGATATTTCAATATTTTATTTTTGATGTTTCTGAAAATAAAAATACAGATTGAAGACAAATATTTAAGATTAGCTTTTTAAAAATGTTTTAAAAGTTTTGCAAAGTGAAATAATAAAAAGCGAAACGTTGTCTCCAAGAAAAATCAATCGATTTTACGACCCAATGCGAAACATCACTCGTTCGCCTAACCGGAGCATTCCCAAACTCACGTATTCCCCATCGTCGACGGTATTGAAGTTCTTATTCGCGTGTGTCGGGTAGAGGTATCAATAAAATCGGGTAGGAGGTTCCATTTGATTCAAACAACGAATCGAGTTGAGTCACACCTCCACTCTGCTTGTGAAGAATTGATTTTCTTTTGCTCTTTTTTCTGTTATTTTCACTTGTTATCCTTGAAATTAAATGTGCTCCAAGGAGCAATTGTGCATCACGTGAAGCGATAAATTCGTTGAGGTGCAGTTTTTTTTATTTTGTTTTGAAATTTTTTTTAAAAATGTATACTTTTCAATGGATCACACAGTTCATAGAAACTTGATTTTAATTTAAATTTTCAATAAACTTTTATGGATTTTTGTTATTGAACCCTAGTGTAGTTGTAACGTGTCGTTTTACGAGACTAGTGCGCAGAAATGATGAACGTGGGAGGAATTTCGTCGAGCTTAGCACCTTGATTGGTGACACGAGCTCCATACTGTTTTGTCGAAGTCTTGTGATGAAGAAACACAATTTCACATCAGCAGCATCGTCTCACGGCAATAACCGTGAAGCGCAAAAGTGTGAAACTACTTCATTGTTAATGAAATTGGCTGTTCATATATCTGTATCACCGACTATATGGGTTGCTAGTTGCCTGCAGTCATTTTGCGATGTCAACTCTGCGTGTTGTGTTCAGAAAAGTTCCATCTAGAAAGCTTCATAGATGCCAAGATTGTGATGTTTACTGTCGTTTTTATAATTAGCTGCCATGACCGTTGATCCGTTGATGATATTGCAGCTTTTTGCTTCTTATGTAAGAAGTTTTCTGTTGCGAAACGTAGAAAAAAAAAACACATCAAGTGGGAGGTGAATCAACCAAGATGCTAACAGCTTCTCAAACTAACTCTTTGATGTGCCATCAAAGGTGACATCCTCCGCAAAATTTAAATCGTTTAACCATTAAACCTAAAAAACCACACCACAAACACGTAAAAAAGTTAAGTGATTTTTTTCTTTGTTCAAATTCCTCCGCTTCTCTCTCGGTGAACATTTATAATAATTAAGGAAGTGTGAATTTCTGCATTAAAACCAACATTAGCCTATTAGGGAAACATTTTACAACTCCAAACTCGATCACTGAGTTTGAGTGTTCATAGTAATGTGAACGAGAGCTGTTGGATGCTTTTTCTCCAGTGTATGTGCAACGACACAGCTCTACACCTCCAGAACAAACTGACGCAATTGCTAGCTAGCTAGAAGCTCCAAGTGAAAATTCCAAAACCGGAGAAAAGAGAAAATCCTGAGTTCTCTCCACTGCGTCATCCAATTATGCCATCATTAAACTTTCCAATCCCTCGGAGCTTTTCGCTGCATCGTCGCGTGCAAAACATTTTAACATTCCACCATTTTCCGTTATTTTACTTTTCCCCAGCCCTTCCGGAAAATTCGGGGAAAAATTGCAGCCCCGGTTACAAAACGTTCGCTGCACGCTTAATGAGTTCTTCCCATGTGTTTAGTAAATTTGCATACAAAACCGGCTAGTTTAGAGTTTTACAAGCCCCCACGCCAGAATGGAACAAGTTTTTGGGGTAAATCCCGGGTCCGAAAAGTTGACGCGTGTTTCCGTTTTGTAGCGTTTTGGCTCAGGCCCAGGCCTTCCGGTGAAGGTGCTGTTCCTGCTGCTTTGTGCAATTTGAACTTGTCTGAATTTTGACGGTTAATTTTTGGATGCAAACATGTAATTGTTTTTTTTTCAGCTTGTGTTTGATGAACTAATTTGGTTTGGTTTCCGCGATTCAAACCAACAGAATGCTGAGAGCATAATTACTTTTTTACTGGCAATACACACACTAAGTGACACAATAATAACACCACCTATTTTTTTGCTTGTTATTGGGTTTGTTGTTTAAAATTTCAACGGATAACTAAAGCATGAATTTTTTTTCCACTAACCAATTGGCATTGAAGCTCAAATTTTTGAAAAAGAATGCAAAATTTAAAAAAACTCCAATTATGTGTTTCAAACAAATCAACATTATTAAAATAATATCATTTTTTTAACAGTAATGTTTCAGCGTACCATTTAACAGTAATTTTAAACAAATTCCAAGATTTCCAGGATTTGAAGGAACATTACAAGATTGTTCTCAATTGCTCACGAATTTGACCCTTAAGCTATTGATCCGCTCACTGAAGCCAAATCAAATTTGAAATCTTTTTTTGGTCACTTAGAGTTGAAATATTGAGAGGATTAAAAATAATTCAAATTTTCAATAAATTGGACAAATAGAAAAAAAAAAATTTCATGCAACAATCTTGAATACAATCGACATCGCACAAAATTGGAAAATCAAGTAAATAATCAAACAGCTTACAAATTCTTATAAGAGAATTTGGGGGTAGCGGGGAGGGGTTTCCATATATTCTACGTACGTTCTTGTTGTCGTATGTCATTTTGTTATTTATCTGTCATTATTAAGATTGCCAGAATAGACTGAGTCGATTAGGAGTCGTTTTTGGATTTCTCAAATTCTGAGGCCTAAAAATCTTTGGTTTGATTCAAAACTCATCCATGATTTTTTGCAGCATTTTAAAGTAACATATACATGAGTAAATTTTAACATTTAGGTATGTATGAGAAAATTGAAAATTATGTACCGTAAACTGGGGGAACTTTGATCACTTTTTTCATTCATTTTTGAATATTTTGGAAGGGGTTGCTTTTTCGTAATACCTAAAAGCTTTAAAACCCTTACTGATGTGAGAAGTATTGAACATGATCATTGATTGCAGTAAATTCAAACGGCATTGGTGGTTATAATTAAATGTTTGTTACAAAACCAGATTTCGAGTTTCGGGGTAACTTTGATCACTATAGTTTAAAAGTATCTCAATATCTTCAAATTTATTGTTTTGATGCCATTCAGCACAGAAGGGCCAAAATATCGATAACAGTAATTTTTTGTTTGGACGCAATTGATTTTTTCTACATTTTCATTCAAAAATAAATATACTCGAAAGATGGACAATGTTGCTGCATACATTAAGGGGTAAAAATTATAAACATTTCCCTATATTTTTTAGCTTCAAAAACAAATAAAATGTTACCTTCATGCAATTTCCTAAGTCCTCGTACTGTTCCCATGTTCTTTTTTTCCTGAAACTTAATCATTTGATAAGGTTTTTAGCCATTATTTCTTTATGAACATTTTCATGGAAAATGACCGATTTTTTCAATACCCAAAAATTATCATCAAATGACCATAAAAATAACACCTAAAATTAACCTTAACCAAGAAAAAAATTGAACTTTCACATTAAACAACCCATTTCCTCATGAATGCTCAAATTTGATCAGGAGAGATGTTTGTTTATGAGCCTCCAAAAAACCAGATATTTGAAGATTTTAATATTACATTTTAAGTAATATAAAAAATCTCTTAAAAAAATCCAAATTTAGCTTATTAGTAACTCAATTTACAGGCTTTCAAACGTAGTAAACAGTTTTCAGATATTTTAATTTTATACTTAGTTAATGATGATTATCTGCAAAACTTTCATGTTGATCAAAGTTACCCCGCTGATCAAAGTTCCCCCAGTTTACGGTACTGAAAAAATCAACATTAGTTTTGATTCTTCTGTGGTACCGAGCCTGCTAATGGTTTTTGTGCCACTTTATTAATTCTCCAAAAAACAAGACTGTTGCTTCGATTCTTTTTAGACAAAAAAGGTTATTAGGTGTTGAATGGGGGTTTGTCACTTGGAATTAAAAACAAAAAATTCAATTGACATTCCTGCTGGGTGCCTTGCGATTTTTTTTTGTTTTTTAATGCCAAAAGACATACCCTTGTTAATCAGCAAATAACTTTTTTGTCTAATAAGATTCGAAGTTACGGTTTTCAACAATGTTGTTAAACGGAAAATTTCCTTTATAAATTTATGAATTGGCACTTAAATTTTCAGCCAGCTCAGTTCCACAGAAGAAACAAAAATTATGTTGATTTGTCAGTACAAAATATTCAATTTTCTTCTTCTTCTTCTTCTTCTTCTTCTTCTTCTTCTTACATCAACATGGCCAAAACATGTAGGCATCCTGGAAAATGGAAGACTTGCGTCTTTCATTTTTCTTTTCAGCGTATTACCTGTAACATATTGCTATGCATTGCAGATAATACTACGGCCAGGCCAACCATGTGATGAAAACCGCGAAAGATACGGGATACAGGGGCGGAATGAAGCGTGGAGATCCCTACCAAACGCTTCATATAATATTTTGAATATGGAAAGACCTAAATATGAATATATGCCATTTGGGAAGAATATATGGAATAATGATACATGAATTGGTGTTCAGGAATTAGGAAATTACGAAACTTACCAACATTATACTCACCGCAATAAGGATTTTTTTTCACCAGATGTCCGTATAGTTAGTTGGAAGATGTAATGCATGGTATCGCTAAAGATTGAAGTTTCGAGCTTAATGAAGCTTTTGAAGTGCTATCTACATTCAATTTTTCGGACGCTTTTGCAATATGCCTCAGTACAAAATATTCAATTTTCCCATACAAACATCAAAGTTGAAATTTACTCATGTAAACTTTACTTGAAAATTCTGCAAAAAGTCAAAAATGAGTTTTAATTTGAAACGCAATTTTTTCAGCACTTATCCGGGCTGGACGAATTCGGGAAATATTTTTCTTACAATTTGAAAAAATCCATGCATCAGATTTTTAAATTGTCGACCAAAATTCCAGGTAATATCTTCGCAAATGTGGTCAAATCCCACAAAATTCTCAACAAAAATCAAGAAAAAAGAACTTTTTTTTTTCATCCCAAGCTTAAAAATAGAATTTCTATTCCATCCCAAGTATTGCAGATTAGGCCAAATAGCATTATATGTTTTATCATGTTTTTATAAATGCATTTTACATGCGGTTAGTTTTAAAACTGTTTTAATACCATGAAAAATGCTTAAAATCTGGATTTAAACATTTTATTATGTAGTTCTGAAACGCTAACAAGCTTTTACTAAATATACTTTTTACGTTGTTTAGAAAGAGTTTTGAATGCTCTTTTAAAACTTCAATAAAAAATAAACCAAGAAGTTTGCTCCAAGCATTTTTTGCATAAGGCACGCAGTGCTTGATTTTAAAACTGTTATGAAATTAGATGACAGTTCTCGACCAAGATGTCAAAGCTAGATACGCTCGGGTTTGATTATATATATTTGAATTGTTATTCTTATTTTTACATATTCTTGATAAGTCATGTGTGTTGTTTTTGAGTTTATTAAAAAATCTAAAAATCTTAGAAATACTTCAAATCGTCTGAAGAGGTATGAATATTTTAAATTGCAATATGAGTATTGAGTGAAAAGGCTCAACTAGTAAAAGAAAAATTTAGTTGCTTGACAAAACTAGATGTTTGAAAATAAAGTAATACTGGACAGAACAAGAGCAACAAGAAAAAATGTAGACATTATAAGATAAAACCATATAAAATAAGATGAAACATGTATGAAACAGAAAAAAAATATGCTAAACAATACAAAACAAATGAACCCCATATTGGGCAAGATTAAGCAACATAAAAAAGACAACAAGGTCAAACAAGGCTAAATAATTATACATTAAAGTACGGAGTACGCTACATGACATTATATTTAAAAATAAAATAACTAAATAGAAACCAAACTAAAAAATTAAGAAAAAAAATTAAAAATAACAATTTTAACAAGACATAATACACCATTAAAAGATATATAAAATAAACAAATAGATTTTTTTTAAAGAAATAGCAGTCAGACGTTAACGGAAACCTGGTGGATTGACCTGTATTTTTATAATTTTCTCCTTTTTTATCTTGTATTTTTGGTTTTATCTAGTTTTATTTTATTTTCTATCATTAAATTTTTGTTTTTCTAGATAAGTCTCGTTGATCTGGTTTTATTTTGCATTGCATTATTTTACCTTCGTACGTATTTTCAACATTAATTGAGCTTGTTTCGTCTAGTTTGATCTTGTTTTTATTTTTTTTAAATCTTGTTTTGATTTGTTTTAGCTAGTTTTTGTAAAATGTATCTGGTTGTTTCTGGTTAAATTCTTTTGCTTTATTCTGGTTAAGTTCTATTTCTTCTGTCTTGTTTAATTTCCATGTCCCTATTTGCTTAGGTCAATCTGGTTTTGTGTTTTTTTTTGTTTTGGGTGTTTTAAATTTGATCATTTTATAATTTACATACATTATTTTGGTTTGAAGTTTTTCATCTTTTTATTTCTTTTTCATATTATTTTATATTGACTTAGCTTGTAATGATTTGTTTTATGATGATGGATCTTGTTTAATACAGTTTTATTCAAATGCATCTTAAACTTACTATTTTTTCAAGTTTTGTTATTATTTTTTTTTTAGTTTTGGCTTGTTTATTTTATTAGTTGGTTATCGTTGTTTTCCCCAATTTAATTTAGTTTTATTGAATTATTTTTTCAATTTATCATTGTTTAACATTTTTCCGAAAAGATTATTTAATTCCAAGAGATTTTTGATCATTAACAGCATAGCACAATCTTAGGTAAATCGTATTTAAGGCTTGAAATGGCAAATAAAGTAAAAAAATCCTGGCAAAATCCAGGCATTTTTGTATGAAATCTGGGCAACCAGGCCGGATCGGATTGTCCCCAAATTTTGTTTTCAATATCCGGGCATTTTTTTTGATGAAAAATGCAATTTTTCATCATAAATATGATGGTACATCAACGAGTACTGAGAGCATTTAATGCTTGATATAACTATATGAAAAAAACAGTGCTGGCGCATTCAGTACACTAGCTATCGAAATTTCACTACATTTTCGACTTTTAATACAACGATGCAAGAAAGTGTCCGAGAAGTGTGTTTTATTTCAACAAAGAGTAAAAAAAGGCATTATTTACCGGCCAACTGCTGATAATAAAGAGCATCCAATTGATATGCGAGTGCTGTATTGATTCCCTCTATTGAATTTCCATTGCAACATTATTATCAGATTTGGAATGCAAATAGATTTTTTTTCATCTGATTTAACCGAAATTTGAGGAACTGTTTAAAAATTATCCTTTACTGAAAAGTATTATTATTTTCCAATCCACCATTATAATTTTTTTCTTAAAACATTCTCATAGTTGAATAACGAATTTCATTTAGAGGTTCTCAAAACAAAAAATTTTGAGTGTATTTAAAGCGTATTTATTCCAGAATTTACAACAGAGAAACATCTCACTAAGGTTTTCAAGTCTTATCTTGATTCTTCAATTTTCTTCAATTTTATTAAAGTTTGTGTTTATAAAAAAAATTCAATTTATTTTCCAAAGGATTTTCTTTTTTTCTTTTTACATATATTCAAAATTTGATCTTCGTCTTAATTTTTAATTTCATTTTTACCACAATAAAAAGATACTTTTGGGTTTTTGAAATATGAAGTTGATATAAACATTTGGGTTCTTAATTATTCATTTTGCCATTCTAGATTTGGCTCTTGTCATAACTTGAATTCAAACTTGATTCTTTTTCTATTCTTTTAATTTAAGCTTAAAAGTTAGAAATTTAAATGTTACTTAGCAATTATTGATTCTACTTTTGATGAAGCAACTACCAAGAAAATAATGATGAACTTAAAAGCGTTTTAATATATGTCTTTGAATTTTTTTAAAGAAAATTTTGGTTGGTGAATAAGTGACAAAATGAATTACAGATTTAATCTAACATTTAACAGGTCTCATCAGATTTTTTATGGCTTGGAGATAGATTCCTTGAAGGAAAAAATGTTATCTCGAACTGCATTAATTTTAAATTTTTTTTTGCATCATTTTTGCATATTAAAGGTTATCGATAGTTTTAACTCAATTTTTGAATATGATCAACAGTTTTCTTTATTTTTGCGAAATTTCAATAGAATAAAAAAAAATGTATTTTTAGAGAATTTTTTGTTTTACCAACAGTTTAAGACTGTAAGGTAAAATTTTAAAAATCTGATTTTCCTAGGACTGTAAATTTCATTCAAAATCAAGATATAAAGTGGTTATACATCAGAATCGGTAGAAAATTGATGAAGTTATGGTTATTTTACTGAAACAGTGATATTTGCATAATTGAATAATTTAATGAATCGCACATGTCAAGTTTCAGTAAGATTTTACCTTGGAAAAGGGTTGCTTGAACCTCAAGCGTGAATAAAATTTTAGAGTGTTTTGCTCAAGAAAACTGAAAATACTGATTTTTCACTATTAACTTTTTTCTCCACTGATTTATTGTATATATCAATAATTTTTTTTAAAAGCCTGACTTGAAAAACAAATTTTTCACCAGAAGACTGTAACACGATTGGACTTGAACAGGGCCGGATAAAGCCATCGGGGGACCCCTATGAGTATTTTTTTTAATAAGCCAACTACAGGGTGACAAAAAAGTCCGGTCACACTTTTTTGGGGTCGCCTGTAGCCTACACGTTGCATCTCTCTGGTGCCATCTATATGTCAAATGAAAGGGCTAACTTTGCTGCCCAAAGTGGCAGAGTTTCGTTTCTGTGCAGTTTGTTTACATTGAGTTGTGAGCTATGGCAGAGTTTAGAGCAGCTGTTATCGCTGAATAAGTGAAAGGGTTCAAACCCGGACATATATTCAAACATCTAAAACCGCTCGGAATCAACCGGAAATTCGTGTACCGGACCATAAATCGGTACCTAGAGACCGGAGGCACCGAGGACAAGGCACGATCTGGACGAGCAAGGTCTGTGAGAACTCCAAGGCTAATAAAAATTATTGGAGACCGGATTAGACGGAATCCCGCCCAATCTGCACGGAAGCTGGCCAGGAACCTCAAAATTAACCGAGAATCAATACGCCTGCTTCTGCGCAAGGATTTAAAACGTACACCGTACAAAAAACAGGTGTTTCATGGGGTTACCAAAGCTACAATGAACAAGAGGTACCAACGGTCGCGGGAGTTGCTCGGTTGGCGCGCAGATGACGAGATCATTTTTCCGGACGAGAAGCTGTTCGTTTTGGAGCAAACAGTCAATCTTCAAAATGATCGAGTTTAGAGTGTGAGCCTCCAGCAAGCTCCTGCGGACAAGCTGAACGTTTCCCGGTTCCAAAATAAGACGTCAGTGATGGTTTGGGGAGCCATTTGCGAGAGAGGTAAACTGCCTCTTGTTTTTATCGATAAAGGGGTCAAAATCAACGCAGCGTACTACTTAGACACGGTTTTGAAGAAAAATGTTCTGCCTCAAGCTGAACTATTGTTTGCAGACGATTACTACTGCTTCCAGCAAGATGGTGCCCCATCCCACACCGCATAGGTTGTTCAGGCGTGGTGTGAGGAAAATTTGACAGATTTCATTCCAAAGAATGAATGGCCTCCGTTGTCTCCGGATCTGAATCCACTGGATTATTTCGTGTGGGGATATATGATGTCGAAGCTTAACGACTATAAATTAACAAATTTGGAGCAATTCGAGCGAGTTATCAGGAAAATCTGGGACGAGATGCCGATGGAGCACGTGCGCGTCGTCTGCGACGACTTTCCGAGACGTCTGAAGCTGGTTAGATCAGAGAAAGGTGGTGTAATTCCAAGATACCGTCTGTGAAGTATTTTTATGAGTTACTGGATAAAGCTATGAAAGCCAGATTCTGATTTTCTTCTTATTCTTTGAAATATTGAGATTTTCCTGTGTGACCGGACTTTTTTGTCACCCTGTAATCAAAAATTAAAACTCTTATAAGAGCGGTTTATTTCAAAATTAAATTCGTAGTTTATTTAATAACTCTATCAGGAACTAGAATTTCTAAGTTTAGAAAAAATCACAGATAGATTTTAAAATATTTTTATTTCATCGTTGATAGCTTGGTACGTACTTCATCAAAAGCAAGATAAATATTTCCCTCATAACAATTGGAAAGTAACATTCACATTTCAGACAACATTATTTTTTTTTAAATAAAGAAGTAAATTTAAATTCTAAGGAGATACGATATGAGAGATTAAGAGTGTAATTAGAACACTGAAAACAGATTTTATTCAGAATTACAATCTAGTGTCTCAAATTTAAACAATATTTTAAAATTTTTATGTAGAGCAGAATGAGGAAACTTGATCCCTGAGGTAGCTTGATTCCATTCCTCAGCTTAATTTCAAAACTGAAATGCTTTACATAGATCAAATATTCTAAAATATATGTCAAATGAAATTCAACAACAAATCTGTTATCTAAAAAAAAATAAAGTTTTTTATTTGTGTTATTGCACTTTGTTTGAAAAATCTTACAAAATGTGACTTGAATATCTATTTTTTATCAGTTGAAATGTTTCCCACTCAAAAAAATTATATCTAATAAAAATAGTAAACCCTCCGTTTTTTTAAAGTTTTTTTTAAATGTGTTTTTTGTGTTAACTTGATCCCTCGAGTTCAAAAAAATATATTTTGCTTCTGAATGAAAGTTGTTCATAGCTAAGTACGAAATTATTAATATTCGTCTTATGACTAACAATCATTCAATAATTTTCTGATGAAAAGGACTCAAAAAAGTGCTTTTGTCTTAAAAATAGAAAATTGCGCCTTAAAGTATGCATGTGAATTGCGTTGTAGACAAACCTTTTAGAGTTCTTTGAAATGAAAACTAATATGGCCAAAAAGTTAATGAAACTTTAATTTTTAGATTTTACATGATTTTTGTCAAAGCTAAGGGTACCCTGATTAAAGGATCAAGTCTCGCAGCATATAAACTTGAAGTTACACGCTGTCAGCACATTCAAAAGACAGCGATCTGCAATTTTTTTCAAAACTATATGATGAACATAAGAAAAAGGGATCATGTATCCCGTTCTCCAATAATGTGTTGAAATTTTAAAAACTAGATTTAGATTTTAAATTTCTCATCGAGTGTTGGAAACAGAAAAAAAAAATCAAATTGTTATCTTAATGATACAAAAATAAATTTGAAAACATAAAATCAGTATGTTGATTAGGTGCTCAAAACTAAAAATCTGTAACCATAAAAAAACAGATGAGATTGGAAGTTTCAACTAAGATCTTGAGTTTCCACAATTAATTGTGGTGGATGCCCCCACTAGCTACGTCCATGCGCACATTCTATCGCGATGATCGAAGGTTCAGCCCTTTATGCTAACGCAAGCAAAAGGGAACAGTACTTCGATCGTCCGATGTTTGTTTATGCTGACTACGCGTAAGCTACGTGGCAATCTTAGTTAGACTCTCGACTTGATCAGTTCATTCACTCCAAATATCACTCCCCGGGTTCCCTTAAATAATAGGGGCAAATCATAATAAATCCATGAAACTTAAAAAAATATAAGCTCTAAAAATTTCAATATATTGAATCTCTATTTGTATGGAATACAATTTTCTTCAGTAAGAACCATAGCATCAGAATCAATAGTAGAAAACTTCAGTTGGAAAAGTTTCAATTTGAATTTCTAATCTAAGATAGAAATTGGAATGAAGATTCATCAAAGAATCTCAGTATGGCTGATTCAATTTCAAATCAAAGTTCAAAAACGACCAAAAATCGAACGAAAATTTTGCATTATTCGAACTCATATCTATGCTTATGAAGTGAACATTCTAGATTGTCTGGATTTAAAACAAAATTATTTCCATTGATTTTCAAAGTTTCTCATCAGGTTCTACATGGTTTTATTAATTTCAATAATCAACGGCATTTGCTCTGATATTGTCCGGATCAAATTCAAAAGTGTTCATGTACAGTCTTAAAATCGATTAAGGTTAGGATGAATTATAAATTCCTCAAAAATAACACTGAAATTTCCATTTACATTCGAACTTCATTAAAATGGGAGATGTGTTTTCTTTGTTTTTTCATTCTGTGCTGGAAGTCTTCATTCAAAACTTATAATAAGGTACTGTTATTTGTTCAAAAACTGACTAAGCTTATAAAAAAAATCCAGTCGCCGTTAATGCCCTAACTTTTTTTCTACTGTTGAAAAAAAAATTATATTCAAAACATAATACATCATTTGCTCCTAAAATATTTTCTTTATTCAACTAATAAGAGAACGTAATGCATTATTTGTTGTTGGTTGATATTCAAGATTTTCCAGATTTTTTCGAAAATACACGTATTAAGGTTCATAGAGTGTTTTCAAAGTAAAGTGGTTGCCATTATATTGTAAAAACAAGTCCACATTTAGATGGAATTGTACATAAGAAAAAAACAGAAAACTCATGTAAGGATAGATTGTTTAGCTGTTTTTTTAAAATTTGTTTTTATATGGATGTTTGGAAATCAAAATTAACGCTGCTGACGTGTTTTGCTAAAAAAATAATTTGAAGTATCATTCCTCTCTTTATTCTTGTTATCTTTTTGCATAATTCAAAATCATATGCTCAGAATTTATCAAGTTTTAGAAAAAATGGTTCTGATTTGCTCAGCCTTCACGAATGCTGGAAAAATTCTGCAAATTATGTTCAAATTCGATTGAACCTTGAGGCAATTGTCCCCCTAGTAAAGTGGTCTAGAACCTACAAAAAAATAATTATTTCTGTTAAAAGATTTTATTTTGGCCGCAAATTGTCGTCTACCACGTAATAAGTAAGTAAGTACAATGAGAGGATCAATCAATGAAGTTCAAGATTTTTATTTAAATTTTGTATACAAGTGTAGTTAATTATTTCATTTGGTTCAAAATTAAGGATTCTCAGCTTTGAAATCAGGAATAAATCTTCATAAAGAACCAGCAACTTTAAGTAGTAAGAATTACATTGTTACTTGGCTTGTTTAGTGTAGAACTCTAGAAAGAACTTTACAAGGACACACATTTAGATATGAAAGCTCCACAATTTTGAAGAGCCTAAATTGAAACCAGTAAGTTTATCGAGTCCACTTTTCAGTCGTTGGAACAACCATAGATCTGGTTTTATATTTTAATGTTGAAGGATGATGTTCATTGCTCTCCACAATTCTCCCAAGAATACACTGTTTTAAGTTTTGAAGTAAATTCATAAAGTTTTAAGAGGGTGCCACCTCGCCAGCGAATCCCATTCGATGATGTATAATGTACCGGGTAATGGGAACGTGAAAGTGCATACCAAATTCAGTAAACAGTTTTGCAAGAGCCATCTAATAGCAGCGGCAGCAGTAGCTGTGGCAGGATGCTTGAGCATGAACATGTCTTCATGTTTCCAGTCTATGTCAGTGTGGTGTTCTGTAGAAAAGTCTGAAGTTCACGCTTAACACGAAGGGGGAAACCCTTTAGAGACCTGGTTGAAAGATTCGGTGGAAATTTTTCTTGTTAAGTAGTTTAATGAACGGGTTATAAATGATTAAAAAATGATGAAGAAAGGATGCTAACAGGAGATTATTTTCAATATTAAGGTCCAACGAGGGTTAAATTCCTTCTCGGAAACAGCAGAGATTTAGTTACAAGTGTTTACACTTATCTAATTTCCTTCCGGGAGAAATGCATGTTGAGGGTCTCTCGTTCAGTGCTTCCATTCATTGTTTGCTGCTAGCTTCTGCTATAGCATAATGCATGGGTTTCAAATTTGCTTGTTTTGGAATATAATACACTTCGCTAGGGTTGCTGTACCCAATGTTGACATGTTGATTTATTCTGCATTTCTTCGGCAGACCTTTCGTATGTAAGGATACCTTTTTGGAAAATCGAGAAGGGCGTTGTGTTGTTTCGGATTACTGTACATGGTAATGGCACCCATCAGAATGCTGCCAACAAAAGCAATATCTGAAGTAAACATTCCGAAACAGTGCTCGATTATTTTTCCCCTCCAGCAACTCCTAGAGAACAGAACTGGCAGCTGCTGTGGGAGAGGAAAAACTTTGATTACAAGTCTGCAGCGCGAATTCGAAACGCGAAAATGTTAATCTAGCGTCTGGGTCATAAATCAGAAACGACCTCAACGATACACTGACACGCACACATACACACCCCCAGACCATATCTGAACACGTGGCCAGACTTCTGCTGCAGATTTTCTTCCAACCTTCACTCTGAAGCAGCAGCAAACAGCAGCCAATCCCATAGACGCACGAGGGAAAGAAGTTCGTTTCGGAAACTCCAATAAAATAAATTTCTATTTACGTTTATGATGTCTTTCTCGCTCAGGCTGAGGCAGTACATTTTCCCATCCGTTTCGATCTCGTTTCCCATGACATGACCCCTGAGTTGCCACCACATCACGGAAAACTGTCAAATGCGCACCATTTGGTGGCTCCAGAGAGGACTTCCGTCCTTGTCTTTGAAGCTTTGCTGCTCTCAACATCACACCGGATCCATCTGCCATAGATCGCCCCCTCACATAAGCTGTCTCTTGGAAACTTATGAATTGCGAAAAAAAACACCCATTAAAACACATACTCTCACACATCAAAACCACAATCCAAAAGACCAAACTCGAATTAACGAGCAAAACTTTATTTCTCGAAGCTGATCGCTGAAGCAGTTCAAACGAAAATGAATCTGTTTTTTCCCACCGAACGACCGGCAGGGGTGGGAAATTTTTTCCTTGATCCTTGTGCCTCAGCCCACAAAATCTACGCCCACATACGCGGAAAATTAAATCACTGGATTTATGGTTGTGGTGCAAAACACAAAGTAGGTACCGAAAACAAAAAGAAAAAAAGCTTTGACTGATTTATGGCCGCCAATGAATGGTTTGATTATTGATACTTGCACACAACAACAGTGTGCGTCTGTGTTTCTATGCAAATCAATTCCGGCGAAAGTTGATGGAATGTTATGATGGTTCACAATTTAAACCTCTAGCCTGGCAATTTAAACAAATCAAAAGCCACCCCGAATGATGTATGATTTATTGTCAATCTTTAAACTGTCGAATGTCATGGATCATCGATTCCTACATGATAGTTTGGGTTTAAAGCTTTTAGTCAATTTAGCTAGCTATTATCTTCCAAATCGTCTATGAATCGGGTCACTGAGTGTAGTGGTTGCAAAAAGCATTCAAATTTTGTCAAGTTTTAACAGGAGCCTGCCCTCATTTTTTAGGTAAAAACCTTCAAAAACAAAAATTGATGGAAATTTCAATTATCTTGTACTAATATTTTCATCATCAAACTTTAAAAGGCGATGACAGTAGTCCAGAAATGAAATTTAGCGGGAAACACTTATTAGCTTCTTCCCCTTAAGCTTGTTGCATTTCATGTATTACATAAACTTTTGACTGGAAAAAATTAAGGATGGCTCGTATGACTTCTGAGATCCAAAAATTATTTCATAACTGTGATAAGATAGAGGCCTACATTATTCTACAATATTTTAGAACATAATAATTCATCAAACTTGTCGAAGACATCAAACATCGATCTCTTGAACTGAAAGTTTTATGACCACTTGTTTTCATGAAGTTGTCCTATAAAATATCAGTTTTTTTACATCTTATCATGGCGATATTTATCAAAATCATTTATTATAATTTATGATAAATATAATGCGCATCTTTTGTTGAAAACATATAACCAAAATTTTTTTAAGTTATGAGGCAATATGTGTTGAAAAATGACACTTTTAGAGCTTCAATAACTTCAAATGGAGCAAGTCGAGAATTTTATCTTTGTTTGCATTTGAAAGTTTATGTTACATTCTTTACAATATAAAAAACTGGAGTTATGTTTTCTGATTAATGCGTCCAATCGTTGAATGAAGTTTACTCAAAATCGTGAAAATCTTTTTAAAAATAGACAGAATTTGTACATTTGTTCTTCAAGAACTTAGAAACTACTGGACCGATTGATATGAAATTCGGCATGGAGCAGATTTTTGAGTAAAGAATGGTATATGTGGAGTTTGGAGTCCGTCACACTTGTGGGAGGGAGGGCTCCCATACAAAATAATCATTAAATACTATAAATAGCGTTAAAATTCAACCTATTGACAACTGAATCTCATCAAATGTTGTGAAAATGCTTACATTTAAATGTACTCCCTACAAAGAAAAAAGGGGTCCCAGAAAAAAAATGCAAAAATCTAGCATCAAGGTTCAAAATCACATTTCTTTACATTAACATTGAAAAGCCGAGGGGGTTCAAAACCAGACTACTCAGAGGCCAAAGATCCTTCGATTAAAATCCTTCATATTTCCCTTCAGCCAGGTTTCGGTACATTCTGAGGTATGGCATATGCTCCATCTTGTTGGAAAATAATATTCTCGGTTTCTCAAAGTTATCCTGAATCAACGGAATTCCCTGATTCTTTAAGATTTCCATGCAGACTTCAGAATTAGCTTTTACTCCAGCTTTCATGAAAACAGGAGGCATCTTCAGTTTTTTCGAAGCAACAGCTCCAAATACCATGACTTTGGCGGAATGCTTGGTAATAAACTAGAATTTCACATTCTCTGGAACATCCTTAGTCTTCAGTGGAGAAATAATTATACCGATCCGTACGTTAATTGGACCTCGGATCAACCGAAAAATGTTTCTCGTCTAAGAACACGACGATCAGCTGCTTCTTCTTCAACTAAGATAGAAATTGCTTTGATTCGCTCTTTTATCAAATGGCGCTTTTCTCTTGCCTTTGATGATGCATTTAAGCCGTCTTTGGCCGATCGTTTCATGGAGAAATTCGAGATATTTGCTTCCTTGGTCAGCCTCCGGATTGATCTTACTGGATTCCGATTCACTTTTGCCTTGACCTATTTTACCACATTTATCTACTGTGCGTGAGGTTCGTGGCCTTCCTCTATTCGACCTTCGGGGACATGGTTCATCATGGTAGAGAACTTTTCACACGGTAAACATTCTCTAGATGGCATGCATCAGTAGACTGAGTCGATTTGGGGTATTTTTTTTTAGAATTTCCCGAACCCTGGGATCTAAAAAGCTTCATTTTGGTTCAAAACTCATTTTTACATGATTTTTTACAGAATTTTTACTTTCGTTTACATGAGTAAACTTGAACTTTAAGGTTTGTATGGAAAAATTGAATATTTTTGACTGAAAAATCATCACCATATTTGTTCTTTAGGTAAAGGTTAACTAATGACAGGCTTGAAAGCTTTTGCCTTGTTGAAAGTACAGAAATGATTTGCTTAACTTTTCACTTGTATTGTGATTAGTTTTTTTTTCCGATTGTGAAAGGTGATTCGCACATAAACGTCTTCGTTGGTTGGATGACAAAATGGAAATTTAAACGAAATAGCTTAACTTAGCAAAATGCTCAATTAAGAAATGCAGGGTGGCCAGTGGATGTCCATAATCAAATTCTCGGATTTCCTGCTTAAGATTTTAATCTTATTTACGGTTTGAATATACCCAGATAAATACTTTCTATACCGTAGAAAAGGCATTTTACAAATTTTTAAGCTAAAAAAAAATTTAAATTGCGAAATTTTATTCCAAAATCAATTGCTTACACAGGTTTACCAAATTAACTTTTTAAGCTGATCCTAAGAAATCAGCTTTTTTGTCAGCTAAAGAGTTGATTGAAGTTTTGTTAACCTTTGAAAATACATTTATTTTAAAATTGTATATTTACCCTTTTTTTTAAAGAAAAACTGAACAACATTCGAAGGATTTCAAAATTTTAGATGTTTTTTCATATCAATTTCATTGAAAATCGTAAGTTGTATTGATATCCGAGTAACACCAGTTTTCATTTCGTTTTTTTTTTCATTTTCGTTTTTTTCCGATTCTGTAAAACACGGAAATTTCGAAGGCATTTCAAAGAATTTTACGATTACGATTACGAAATCGTTTTCGATTTTCTCATAAGGCTCTTCATGGCCGTAGGAACGAGAGGAGCTTTGGGTGATAAACTAGGCTTGCCAGATGATTTTTAAAAAAAGCTGGACATTTGGAGAAAAAAAGCGGGACATTGTTAAATGTGCTAGAAAAAGTCAAGAAATTTAGGTTTGTATGTATGTTTTTGGTTGGGTAAAAAAGTGTGGTGCTTTTGTATTGAATATTAAATTTAAAAAATCGACAACATAGCTTAGTTCATGTTTTCAAAATAAAGTTTAAGCTTTGCCATGCTTTCTCGTTTAAAGCACCGTGAGTAAAAGAATGACACAAAGATATTTTTAAAATTTTTATTGGAGCCGAAGAAAATCAATGCTGAAAATATGACAAGCATTACAATTACAAGCTTTTTTGTATTATTTTTTTCAAAATTTCAAGATATTTTGTGGTTTTCACTATAGTTGCTGTAGAATGTCATGTAAAACAAAATGCTTGGATAAGCTCTCATTCAGCAATTCAGCTTGTATTCACAACTTATATTTAAGCTGGTATTCACCGATTTTTTTTAATGTTTAAAATCCTAAATTTCTAAGTTTCTTAAAAATATCCAACTTGTTGTTTGTATTAGCCTGAGTATTATTTCACTATAAAAGTCATTTATGTTTCGTTTTAAGATTAACAACGTCTCAAAATTGTAGCAATTTCTATACCAGTCAAATAAATCATTTAGGTGCGAAGTAGAGTAAGTGAGCCATTATTTAGCAATCTACCACTAACATTACCCAGTATCAGATCGTCTTGATTTATTTTTTAAATTACTGAAAAGCTAAAAATTTCACATGCATCTGAAATAGTAAGTTGTCATCGAGGAGCTTCTCGACACATTTTTAGACAAACCCCTTCTTAAGTCTTGATTGGGGTCTGAAGAGTAATCTAGGATCATTCAAAATCTCCAAAGCATAAGCCAAATGACGTGTCATATAATAAAATGGAGTTTCACTCAAAATATATGAATAATTGACTTTGGCTTGCAAATTAAAAAGCAATATCTTGGATCACAAAGTAGATTGATGTGAGTTCGTCGATGAGATGAGGTGCATTTTTGAAAGATAAATTTTTCTTTCGAAATTAAATCTAGTGGATTTTTGTGATATGTAAAGATGAATTAAATTCTTAAAATTCTTACGAAATGCTCGAATGTGGAATGCAACGATACATTTAAGAATTTTATTTCCAATGAAATAAGTGATCAAAGAAAAGTTAGCATCTTATTTATGTGTTGTGTTGTTTGGATATGACATTTATTAAATCAAATTCAGGAAGTTTTATTTTTTATTTGGAAAAAGCGGGACGGCGAGACATTTTCGAAAAAAGCGGAAAATGTCGCGCTTTTGCGGGACGGATGACAACTCTAGGTTAACACCCAAAAATTTTAATAATTGAGATTATTGAAGAGAAAAATCTTGACTCAAAACCTCGAAAATTTATCCCAGGTTCAGAATTCTGCTACAGGTTTTAAAAAATTTCTCACTTATTGATAGAAATTCAGTTCTGAGTTTAAATTTAAAATGAGGTATAACTCATTTCGGAGGTTCTGGTAACATATTAACAAAACCAAATTTTACTTTGGTTTGCATATTTATAATTTTGTATTCAGTTAAGAATTTTTATTCTAAAAAGGGAATAAGAAAGGAACCAAACTGAGTTTCATATTTAGATTTGAAGTTTTTTAAATTGAATTTTTATACAGAATTTAAACATAACAAAGATTTTTAATGGCGATTTAGAATTGAAAAATCAAAATTAGATTCATAATTGTAAATTCATATTTTTCCAGATGTACAAGTTGGATTGAAATGAATAATTGAAATAATGAATTCAGATTGAGACCGAAAACATTACGGTTTGAGTTCCAGATTTAAAAACAAAATTCATTTTTTAGTCCATATTTAATATTCTGATCTGACTAAGATATTTCCGAAATCGTTTTTAAACTTTGAAAACAGGTTCAAAATTCAAATTTTTAATTTAGGTTCAGACAGAATCATTTTGTATATTAAAAGGTTAGAATTTGATTTAGCTCGAAAAGTGAAAGTGAAAAGTGATATTTTTACAATTATTTGTAGAGAAGTCTAGTTTATTGATTTAAAAATATTACGATGTCATCAAATCGTTGTTCCATTAATTAATAATTTTAATTAATATATTCCACAAGCCTCATGGTCAGTGCAAGGAGTTTCAGTAGGAAGCTTTAGGAGCGTAGGAGTTGTAGGACAAATCATCACCCGCAATGCTAGCCTAGCATATCCCAGGGTTAACCTTTTACAACTATACTAACAATGCTCCAAAACCTCCTCACGTTTATGGATGGGTCGTAGAGATCTCTGCATCTAAATTGATTTGTTTTTCAAAAATTTTTCTTTTCCACAGAAATTCTCAAAACAAACTCAGATTTTTTAGCTGTATATTTGTTTGAAAATTGCAAACCAATTTCAAACTTAGATTGTAAATTTGAAAATTCAGTCCGGTTTCTGAATAAAATATCTTATCCTTGAACTGAATTCTGAATATAAATCTTCATCTGCATTTTGAGTCGGACATCTGTTTAAATAACAGAAATTTTTAACCAATCTCTTAATTAGATTTTTGTACCTCAACTTTGAATTCTTATCGAAAACAAATTTTGAATATATATTCTGTGTGATACTTTTTCGGCAGACAGTCGAATAAATAGCAACAACGACTTTTTTAACATCATTTCGATCCTTGGAATCATGAGTCATAGTTGTTTTTGTTAGTTTGCTGACCGAAAAAGTATCCAAAAAATCTATTCAAAGTCGACAAATCACATATAAATATTATTTCTGAATCTAAAATTTGAATATTTAATAAAAGTTCAAAATTTTGTTTAAAAAAAGTCAAAGTCTCATTAAATTGTATTTTGACAAGTTTTTCCAAGACTGCAAAGAGATAGGATCAACGACTTAGAAGTTACATTTTAAATCTTATAAATTTAAAAAAAAAAATCATTATAATTCCTCTAACAGCTCAGTTTATCGCACTATTTCTTCCAAGGAACCTAGAAGGTAAAAAGTTAAACAAATAATTTATAAACTTCAATCACGCTTTAAACATTTTTGACCACTGATGCAAACATTGATCAAGCAATTTGTTGTGTCCGTCCATAGACAGAAATTTTGGAAATGAGTGAAAATAACAGAAAATGATTTCTTTTATCATTTGACCATGTTGTAAATTGAATTTTTCTTTGTTGAGTTTTTTGATCAGAATATTGATACTTTACGAATCTTAGCTTAGCTTAGCTTAGCTTGATCGACTACTCACATCCACCTTAAATCATTGAACCCGAAATGTTTTGTAAATTTTTTTGAAGGCAATAAAAATTCGATGCTTTTAAATTTTTTTTTTTTTGAACAATTTAATTTTCATGAAGGTCAATACATTTCGAATTCCATGATCGCTGGCGTGGCTCAGTAGAACTAGTTCCACATCGCCAATGGTTGCTACTCCGTGATTGACCGAGGCCATCAATTTTGTCCAAAGGTCAAAAGAATGGTGCCTGGGATTGACAGCACATTCACAATGAACAAAACTGATGCTCTCTCTTTAAACATCAATAACGGCGCCGGCCACGTCCTAGTAGTCAATAGACAGATTTTGAAAAAGAGAGAAAGGGATAAAAGAAAAAATTCATGCTTTAGGACCGAGGTTACCTCTGCATCCTAGCAAATAACTATTTTTTGAGGATGGGTGAAGGGATATGATCAGGAGACACTTTTGACTAGTGTAAAAATCAAACAATGGCAAACAATTTTATATTAACCTACGTTCCTTCTGATTTTATAAAAGAATTGGATTCGGTAGTACAGATTCATCACTTTTGTTTGCTTTTATTCAACAAACAACTTGTAAAAACTTTGTTATAGAATATCTACTTTATCTGATATCTTTATCCATCTTCAAATGTTTCTTCTGTTTATTAAATTTCTATTTACACAAACTGATGAGTTGATTTTTTTTTATAATTAAATGAATCAAAAGTAAAATAACAGATGGAATTGAATTTATCTTAAACAAAAAACTTAATGTGTTTTATTCTCAGATAAACTAACCAAGAAAGCATAGGGTTTGGAAATAATTAATGTTTACATTACCAATGTAATATTCTGAAATCTCTCTATTTACAGTCTTCCAATTGTTACTTTCAACACGAATATTACTTTTCGCTTCAATCGCTATTTTTAAATCTACTATGCCTCGAACAAGGTCATAAGCAAGGTTACAAATCATTGTTAATTTTTAATCTGGGCTGTGGAACGGTCCGACAGAGAGTGTGAATTAAATTGATTTTTATCTGTTCTACCAGAAATCGTCTAAAGATTAATGTTTATGTATTTAAACTCGGTATGTTCACATAATAATCTGAAATTTTGTAACCTTTTTTTCATCTCATTCTTAAAAATATTTTATTGTACTCCAAAGCGTGTTTGAAGTTAACTTATTTCCTAAATTGCATCAGACATTGGACAATATGGTATAGGTTTTAAAATATTACAATCAACATGTGCCGTGGTCTCAATTTTCGATAAAATTCTAAATTAGTCTTTCAATAATTCAGCCTAATTTCTAGAAATATGGAATTTCATCCGTACCTTGCCATTTAGCCGGAGAAATAGCAAAGCACAAATAAGACCCCGCCAGAGACAAAACCTAGACCAAAACCCATTAATCCTTTTGTAATGAACAGAAAAGAAATCACTCATTTGGTCAAAGTTTAAACAGATAAATTGAATGATCCTTAGGTTCGATCCATTTTCCATTCAGACCATTCTTAATCCTGAAAAATATGGAGCAACTTCCTGCTTGGATTTCGGTACAATTGTAAACATTTTCGATATCACAAATCTCACTCACAACTTAATTAAATAACAATTTTCATTTCCAATTTTTGACACGAGATAAAATTTTTCTGAATAGACTTTATACAGCTCAATTATTAAAAACTGAGAGAGACGCCACAATTCGCAACTAAAACGACGGTTCCAAAAAAGATCAATGAATTTGAAAAATTCCACAAAAATAAAAAATAAACAGTTACAATATTTTATTGCATTTGCATTTATCTCACGCTTTCACATCAAAAGTTATTGATGATATTGAAATTCTAACATGTTATTTGGAAATTTTATGGAACCCTTAATGTAAGAAAGGTAAAAAATGCAAAATTGTCTTGTTGGAAAGGCTATTCTTCTTTGCTTTCTATTTTAGTTAATTTTGTTTTCATTCGTAAATCTACGGCACTTGACATTCTTAAATCTTTGATTCCAATAAAATTTAATATTATTTTGTTATATTTCTTATTGAAAATTATTTTAAAAATAAGTTTTAAACTTATTATATAATTAATATGTTGTAAGTTATTATTTCATATTTATTAAAGCAAAAACAAAACTGTTATTTTAATCATATTAGAGCGTACACTTCAAAAAGAAATAATGCAAAACATGAAAATAAATATTTAAAAAATCTCAAATGTTGTTAAATTTTTCTTCAGACTTTTTCTCGATGCATTTTAATGCGCCTTTTAAATTTGTTTAGTCTCATATAAAATCAACGAATGGAAAATAAAATCATTAATGTACCTTTTCAAGTTGAAAATTTTTTTTAACTTGAATCTGATAGGGCTTATAAAATCTACTTCAGAAATTGTATGTAAATTCCAATGGAAATTTAATCGAACTCGACTATCATACGAGTTTTGAAATCTGAACTTATCGAAGGGTTTTTATCAAAACTTCCGAACGCAATGTTTCCAGTCATCAAGTATCTACGCTGTCAAAACTCTATAAATTCATATAAAAAAAATTATAGAACAGTTATATAATTATAAATGCCAACAAATAATGTACAATTTACATAATGTACTTATCTTTAAACCGTCCTAAAATTATTGGATAAGCTGGTCTCCGGTCTTGTTGGTCCGGGAGGCGTATTTTGCACTAGACTTTTTTACCACAGCTTCTCAAAATCACCGATTCAAACGCAGAAAATTCACTTTCTCTATATAGAACACTGTCGAATATTGCACAACAATGAAACTTGATTAACTTTTAATCCGGATTCCGCCTAAAATTTAAAATTTTTCAAAATTTACTGGAGCAATGAACCGAAAAAATTGCGACGGCTCCCGAGCACCGCTAATTTTTGAATACGGACATAATTTATGAAAAAGTAAGATAAAAGTAATTAAGCATGAAACAAAATACTTAGCTCAACATGTAGTCGTGGCTTCCGTCTCAAATTTTACACTTATTTTGAATACCGTTTGTCGGTCCGGAGGGCGCAGTGCAAGCCCCTCTTCTTCTTTCACACGGAATAATGCAATTTTTAAATCTTTCTAAACTCCGAACTTGTATCTTCTGGTACAAAATTACATAACACCACTTTATGAATAAACCGATCACTTTTTGGGAATGTTCTTTTTCGGATTTCTTCGAAAATTTCCTTCCTAAAGAAAATTTTCACGGACAGAGCGGAAAAAACGCGTGCCGCTCACACAAAGCATCGCCTACTCCTCCAATATTGATACTTTACGAATCTGTAGAGGAACTAATATTATTATAAAATATATTTTTTGAGTTTTGTAAAAACTTTAAGTGTGCGGTAGTAGATAAGTTACTCCTAAAAGTTCAGTACAAAACCTTAAACTAAAGGATTATCTTTATCTGATTAAAATTTCTTGAGCATACTATATTTATTCCTCCTAACTCCTTATTTATTTTGTTTAATGACCATATTCGTAAAATTCATTTATGTTGCGAATAACGCAACTCACAACCTACATACAAAAATTTAAAGAATTAAAATATGACAGAAATACGAAAACTAACAAAAATGACACAAAAAGACGAAGGTGGTTCAAAATTGACAAAAAATTGCAACAAAGATCACACAAAATTGAGACAAAAATAAAACGAAAAATATTCATAAAAATATTATAACAATGAAACAAAAATGACTCAAAATTCAAGTGATTCAAAAATCACTTAAAATGGCACAAAAATTTTACGAAAATTAAACATGTATGATACAAAAGTTACATAAATAACACGAAAATGGCAAAAGTAAGATTCAAATATGACACAGAAATTCAAAATATTGCATAAGAAAATGTAATTTTGTATCCTTTCATTGTCTCAAATATGTAATTATTCGTAATTTGCATTTGTGGAAATTTAGCAGTGTATATTCAAAACATTTCGTTATGCCATGAGTCGGTTCCTTCAGAACTTGAGAATTTCTGCGTGACGTGGAGATCCTTCCAATCAGATTATATAGTTTACTATTTACTTTAAAAAAAAAACTGAGTTGCGTTATTAAAAACATAAATGAATTTTACTAATATCATGTCATGTTTTTCAAGCATTCGTATTTTTTGTGATTTTTGCCGTTAATATCATTTTTAAATTTTATGTCATTTTCCAAGACTTCTGAAATAAATAAAAAATATTTGTAATTTGTATAAATTCATCTATCCGAAATTAAGTTTTATTCAAAAATCAAATGAACTTAAAACGATGATTCAATAACCATAGATAAGTTATTTTTAGGTCATTTGAGCTTATTGGTGTCATTTCAAGTTTTTGGGTTTATCAAACTGAAAAAGTTTTTGATTATGGTTATTAACATTAGTATCGTTTTAGGTTCATTTGATTTTTTCTTAAAGAAACGCATTTTCAGATACAGTGTATCAAATACTCAGTTATTGATAAAAATTAAAAAAATTGATTTATTTTAAAGCTGTAACAAAATATTTCAAGGCATTTCATTTATAAAGCAAACCCATTTTCTCTTGTACTAAATTTTCCTTAAATTCAAAGATGCTGTAGATAATTTTCTTTTAAATCTATTGAAATTTTTTTGAAAGAATAGACGGGAGCAGAATAACACCTTCATGTGCTTGTTTTAATCGAAACAAGACCTTTAATTACGATTACCCTAATTGGAAAAGTGAATTGACTGCTAACAAAAACATTGAAATTTTTTTTCTTATTTTGTATATAAAAAAAACTTATTTGTAATTTTTCTCAATTAGAGTTTGATCAGTTTTTTTTTAATATTTATTTACAAAATTTTCTCTTACACATAAAAGTTTGTGTAAATCGTGCCCGATAGGAATTTTGAATAATTTGAAATGTTTGAAAAAAAAAAATGTCTTCCAGCTTAAATAAAACGGAATTAAAAATTAGCAAACATGCTCAAACAAATTTGAAAAACGTATTTATGAATTAATGATGAATTAAGTTCCAAAGCACCTGACTCTGCAGAATGAACAATTCAGACAAAATAGCCACAACAAGAGAAAATAAAGAGACACGCGACTTTCCCGTCCTACTTCTCTCTAATAAAATCTTCGCGAGTCAGGAATTTTACTATTCAAACCCTTTCCGGCAATTATGCAGATAATTTTCTGCCCCAAAACAAAGGGGCTCCTCCCCCATCTCGAGTTACTGTTCTTCTCAACTATCATAACTATTCTTCATTCAACTTTCATTCGTCTGGGGGAAATTCAGTCAGTTTTCTACCCTTAGAAGGTTGTATATCCTTGGAGGATTCGGAACGGATGAGCTGGCGCGAACTCATTTTTGGTCGGTGGCTCCAGACAGTGGCTCCAGAGAGTGAATCCACACTACATACTGGGACTGTGTTGAAGGAATTTTCAACCCGAATTGAATAATGGACATCGTTAGTCATGCAAATGAAACAAATTACTGCGGTGTTCTTATTGGTGGTTCTCTTCTTCCTTCGTCTTAGTCTACTGCACATCCTGCTTCGTTTGCTTCCGGTTGAAGGACCGCAAAAATACAGAGCCAACAACAGTTAGTTTTGCCACATTGCATTCTACCATGTGAGGATTTCTTAGAGCGTGTCAGTCAACATTAAATTATAATTGAATTTTGTAAAAAAAATCTTTCTTATCTTGATTTCCTGATAATAAAGGCTGTTCAAATCAATTGGTGTTGAACAATTTTTTCTCATTTACCATGAAAGAACACTGACACTTTCTAGTTCATTGTTGACTTTTTAAAGTAAACTTACGGGGTGGTTCGTCTACCCTGAATGAGTGACTGACTGTCTGACCAGGTTCAAAGATCTGAATCATTCCGTTTCGTTCCACGTGCCCGCCCAATGTGGTCTGGATTCTTTCCGTTCGGTTTTTCAACCCGGAGCAAGTCAGCCGTTTGACCAACCACAGACGAAGATAAGTACATTCGGTCACGGGGCAACAATTGAGAAGAATTTTTAATAAACATCCCCCGGGATCCCATGTTGATCGTTTGATGATGGTTGGTTGGTTGGTGGAAATCCGCAGCTCTTGACCATCATTGTGTGCTGAAAGTGATTCGAGTACTCTGGGAATACATATTATTTTCTCATACAATATGAAGAGATTTTGTGGAATGTGCTGGAAATGGATCAGTGATTTCGGTTTAAAATTTTAAAAATAAAAATTTTTACTTCTGATTTCTCGTTAGTATGCTTATATGAAAATTCAGAACAAAGAATTTTAAAGGGTGAAAAATTATGCTCGAAGAAAGGAACTATCACAAAAAGAATGTGTTCCTTTTCTAAATAAGATTTTCTTTAATAATAAATTTAAAAAATTTCAATGCTGAATAATTTTCAGTGAAAATTGCTTCAACGATCAGTTCTGAGTAAGGCATTTAAAGCTCATCCTTCTATCACAAAACTTATCCGAAAGCTTCAATCCCCTGTCATGCCATATCGTCGAGCTCGCCATTTTACTACCATCATTCATTCGATCCAAATGAGCCGACAAGTCTCGAGCTCGAACAATGGCTCTGGCAGAATGAAGGAAACTTTTTTCCTTTCAATTTGCGATCATCAATCAAAGAATTATAAAGTTTGCGTGCTTTGTCGCTCTCCCTTTTTTTCCCTCCCCCTATGTATCTATCTCTTTTCAATACTGCCGGGAGTTTTCTTTCTCGGCATCGAATTTCAACGCCAAATTGGCATCCACATTCCATCCGGAGCCAACAACAGTTGAATGTTGAACAACCAGTGAGTGGGCTTTCCAATTCTGCAACATCCATCAAAGGCAAACCGAACGGACGTTCCGGAAGTATTAAAAAATTCACAACTGTTGTAGACTCCCACTTGGGATGAAAATGATACACTCAATGAATGGAAGACAATTTGCAGTGTGTTCTTAATTGCTTTTTTTTAAATTTTGGTTGCACTAGTTATTGAAATTTTGTTTTTACTTTTTCACTGTTTATTGTGATGAGTTGTGAAAAATATACATATGTTCATTTTTAAGTTCATTGTTCCTTTTACATTTATAAAATTTCGTACAGTGTCCCCTAGTGATGTTGATTTTGGGTGTTGGATTTTTGGCTTTGCATCAGCTAGCCCATCCATAGGATTTATCCTTAGAATGGATGTTGGTTGGTGCGAGATTCAGATCTTCCATCTGATGATGTTCGGTTGGTGGTTTCAATTTCAAATGCCAAAAATTTGCCTAATTGACGAAGCGTAGGGCGGGGGAGGGCTACGTTTGATTGAAGCTTTTTCGGTTGGATCTCGCATTTTCTGACAGCTTTTTATTCTCTTTCTTTTTGCGCTTGTCGAACTTTTGACCGAATCAATGGGCCGTGTAAAAATGAATATTTAAAACGTGTTATGAGGGCTATAATTTTCATGTGATGAAATGCTGCGGCGTTTATTTATGATGCGGTTTTGGCCCGAAGATCTTGAATCTCGTTTGCATTAATTTACGGTAGCAAGAAAAATGGATCTTGAATCCTTCTTTATGAGTCGGCAAGAGAAGGAAATTTTGAAGAAAAAGCGCTTTTTTCAACTTACTGATAGGCCAAAAAAGGTGTTTGTAGAAGCAAATGAACTAAATTCAAAAGATGATAGTCTGCATACTAAGTTTATAGAATAAGATTAAACTTTACTTCGGTTTAATGTCCACTAAACCAAATAACCAATGATCAAGTACCGTAAACAGGGGGAACTTTGATCACTTTTTTCATTCATTCTTGAATATTTTGGAAGCACTTGCTTTTACGTTTTACCTTAAAGTTTTAAATTACTTACTTAGGTGAGGAGTATAAAACATGATCATTGATAGCAGTAAATTCAAACGACATTGATGGTTATAATGAAATGTTTGTTACAAAACCAAATTTCAAGTTTAACTTATCACTATGATTTCTACGTACCACAACATCTTAAAAACTTTGGTGCCATGTAGCACAAAAGGCATAAACATTATCAACATTTTTTTTTGGACTAAACTGTTTTTTCAACGTTTTCTTTTCAAAAACTTTTATAATCAAATGATGAACAATGTTGCGGCATACATCTAGGGGGAAAATTATTAACATTTCTCAATTTTTTTCGGCTCAAAGGCAAATGAAATTTTGCCTTTATGAAATTCTCTAGGTCCTCGCACTGTTCCTATGTTCTTTTTAATCAAATTTAACCATTTGAAGGAATTTAGCCATTTTTACCATACGGGCTTTCTCATGGAAAATCACCGTTTGTTTTGTCAATATCCAAAAATAATCACCAAATGACCATAAAAATACCACTTAAACTAAACCTAAACAAAGAAAAAAATTGGGCTTTCGCATAGAACAACCCATTTGCTCCGAAATGCTTAAATTTCATCAGGAGAGATGTTTGTTTGTGAGCCTACGAAAAACCAGATATTTAAAGATTTCAAAATTACATTTTAAGTAATATCAAAAATCTCCTAACAAAAACCAAATTTAACTTGTTTGTATCTCAACTTACAGGATTTCAAACGTAATAAACTGTTTTCAGATATTTTAACTTTTTACCTTGTTAATGATGTTTATATCCAAAAATGAATGTTTATCAAAGTTACCCCAGTTTACGGTAGTTTATTCAGCCTTATGTAAATTAACAAAACATTATTATCGTCCTGCCGGTTTCAAGTCAAACTCTCCAAGATAAAATGATTTAAATAAGGCAATGAAGAATTGGGAAATCAGTTGACTGTTTCATTAGTTAAAGACTGGAAGCTTACAGAGTAAGGCAAACATAAAAGTTACTTTAATAAAATCTGGTTGCCTTGAAAATTTTGTCCAAAAATTCAAGAGAAAACATAGCTGATGGATAAACGAGGTTTAGAAACACACTATCACACTTAAAAAAATCTGAATCCTTTATATTGTTGCAGATTTTCTTAAAAATGCGGAAGCCGTTATTTCACAAAAGTTCAAGAAGAAAATTTCAAATTCATCTATAAGCCGTGATTTAAGGATAAAAATTTGAAAAAAAAAATCAACAAATGCAAGGTATTTCATTTAGTTGATGGTTTTTTAGTGCCTTAATGTTCTAATCCCACATGAAATAAATAATTTTCAGAAGATTTTCAAATTGTTCTTAGGAAGCCTATGGATCTAATTGAAAGTTAGAAAACAACAGATTAGTAGAGTAGGTATCTTCAATGCTGAAGTTCAAAAATACATTCTATATTGTTAAGTTTTCAGTCGATGCACTTCTTGTCTGGTAGCTTTCTCTTGAAAGCTCTTGACAGATTGTTATATAATTTTCCACATGTTGAATCAAGCAATTCTGAAAATTTGAGCAATTTTCGTTAATGCAATCAAAAGATATTCACAGAAACATTAGCACATTTTTTCCGAATACAGTTCTCAAAATTAGAGGGAAAAACATATGAAAATGTTTGCATAATTCCGTTAATATCCCCCATTTTATGCAACATATCCACGGAATTAAAAAAATTGTTCATGATAGAAGTTTTTTCAATGAACCATTTTAAAGGTTTTTAAATAACGATGGTGGCTCCAGAGAGTGGCCTTCAATAAGCCAAGAAAAAGCATCAAAACTTTATCAGCTTTGTTACTGTGATAATTCTTTTGAAAGCTGCTTTCTGTTTGACTCACAGATTCTAACTTTAAACACGTTTATACTAAGCTTGCCAGATTGCCCGGTTTTATCCGGGTTTGCCCGGATATTTGATGCTAAATTTCGATAAAGTCCGGTCCGGCCCGGTTGCCCGGATATCGTGAAAAAAGTCCGGATATTGCCCGGATTTTTTCACAATTTTCACAAAGAAACCCAAAAAAATCAAAGTTTTTGAGTAAGTTTTAGCAAAATCGATTAACGGTACGGAAATTTTTAACGGTTGTTTCAAATAATTTCGCTGAAATACTTTTATAAACCTTTAAATATTTAAGTGTTCCAAAAAGTTTTTGGAAATCTGCAATTACATTAATAAAATATTAATTTAATTTTATTGCATTTTTTCTTTGCTTTTATGTTTAATTACACCTAATTTTTGCCCGGTTTTTGCCCGGTTTTTGGATTTGAAAAATTGAAATCCATGCCCGGATTTTGCCAGGTTTTTTCGAAAAAATGCCCGGAATTGCTAGGCCCGGATGGGGGTGGAAAAAATTCTGGCAACCTTAGTTTATACGTTTAGCTAAAAATAATAGCAATACCCAAAATGCAAAGTAAATTAAGAAATTGATTTTTAAATCATTTTTCTACTAATCTGCCGCTCATAGCAAGTCCGTCCCATTTGCGTTTTCATCATTTTTCAGTTTATCGCTGGAAACACTTTAATTCTATCTGTAGTTTCAAGAGAAAACTTTGTTTTCAGTACTTTGTTCTGATAAACATTGAAAAAAACCTCAAGTAAATTTGTCCCATTGAACGAATCATCGCAAGTCGGTCCCATATGGCATAAATCATCGCAAGTCGGTCCCACAGCCATAAGGGCCCAGCAAATGATTTTCAACAGAATCAAAACAGAAAGATAATCCTTATAAAGCGAAAATCTTTCATTATCCGTAGCAGTGACAAATTCTGTTGATTACTTTGATTAAAAACGCATTCAAGGGCCGAATTACCGTTGGACTTTTTACGATTTTTTAATGCCGTTTTTCTCATTTCAACAAAAACGCAAATGGGACGGACTTGCTATGAGCGGCAGTAATGGCCTTTACAAAAACTCGACACAAACGTAAATTTTACTATACGAGTCAAAATGAATCAGAATCAAAGTTTCAAATAAATGGTATTCCCGAGCTAATAATAATAATTCAAAATTTTGTTATTCTGAATCAGAAAAAGCTTGAAAATAAATTTTTAGAAAGTATGTCTAGTTCAATAATTTAATACCAATATTTCCGAGCACCAGAAAACGAATAAAAATTTCGAATAAATCGAGCAGGATTGAATGAAAAATTTTGCGGTATTATCTTGATTTGAAAAATAAATTTAATCACGATAAGGAAAGTGAATTTTCTATTATGAAAAAAAAAAAATAAACTAAAATAGATTAATTAAAAAATCATGATCGATAAAAAAAGATGATTAAAAAACTAATAAAAATAGGTTAAACGTTGAGAGTCCTACCCAAGATTTCCCAGGAATTTTCGAAGCCAATAAAAAGTGCTAAATTACTAAAAATTTACTTGATCTTAATAAAAAAGGGGAACAAATCGAGCAAAGAAAATGATAGTTCAACCAAGATATATGGCTTAGGCTAAAAATATTTTTTTTCCTCAAAACTGGGCAATGCATTAAATTTGATAAAAACATATTTTTGCGTTCAAAAAGTTTGTTTAAAAGTAAAATCCGACAAAGAATCTATAAAATCAAACAATTCCAATTAGGAATTGAAAAGGAACAGAATGTTTTGCCATTTACCAATTAGTATTTCCGTTCCGCAAACTGTGGACAGTTGCAAAATAATCGGCAATGGAATGAAAATTGTTGAAGCAAAAGAATAATCATCTGAAAATTTACGAGATTTGATGAAAACATGCTAACCAACTTCTATCGAAAGTGATTTTTTTTTTCAATTATTTTGAATTTATGCAGTAATAATCAGCTTTGTTTGTCGACCAAGTACTTCGTTTTTGGGTGTTGGGTTTTGTAATTGCTATTTGAATTTTAGTGGCAATCAAAAAGTTGGAACTGTTTCATACTGCTACCTTCAAAAATTAAAAATTCCATAAACTTAAGATTTTGTTAACAGTAGTGTTAAAATATTCATTTTTAATTTTTCTCGGGATCCCAGGAATTCCCAGCAAATGGATCGTCAGATTACGTGATTATTGGAAATGCTAAAATAGCCGGAAAATGAAAACCTTATTCAAACGTTTATAAATTTTCAAGCGCATGTTTGAAATTTCAAGCTCTGAATATTTTGTCGTTGTTAATTAAAATACAAAAAAGTACAACCAGTGCTTGTTCATTAAAAATTTTAATCTAAATCTATTCGCTTGCAAGAAAATTGTCAAAAAAAATATTAGAACTGAAAAACAAAGACAAACTTAAGTTTGCTTAACTTAGGCAGAAACAAATCTCAATTTCTTCTTTTACAAATTTGAAATATTTTATTGAAAATATCGAAAAAATTATCAAAAATCCGAAAAAGTTCAAAAGCAAAAAAAATGTGGAAGATGAGAATCTTATCACCTTTTTTATTCTTTGGTTCAATTGAATTTTCAAAAAAAAAATCTTGATTAATAGGTTTAGTAAAATAATATAGTATATGCAATTTTGTTGCATACAAGCTTTTGTGCAATTAATAACTATTTATTAGTTTTTTGCATTATTTTTTATTATCCCCTCTCGCGATGTTTCAACTCCGATTGACAAAAGAAGGATTTGAAATTTGTTCCGGCCTTATTTGGAAACATAGAAAATCTAAACTGTTAAAATCGGTTTATTTATTTGATCAATAAAATAATATATGAAGACGCAAAAGACTGGATTTTTCACATTTTCTATGGAATTTCTTTCAATTAATAACGTCTTACCACTTATGAAACTAATTCATAGAATTGGATTGATAATTCAAGGGAACAAAATTTTTCGTGCTTTGGTGATATGGATTTCATATGTAAAAAAAGGAAGCAGATTTGAGTGAAATCAATCATTGATAACTGAACAACTTTCAGACGTGCAAAATAAAGAAAACAAGATTCTGATTTTTCACTTTACTTACTTCAACAAAGGAATAAAAGGAAATAATTTAGCCTTCGATTCCATGATTTAAAAACAGTAAATAAAATTTTATGAAGAGATTAACCTCCGTAATTTTTGTATATTTCTTTAATTTGTCGGCCTAAGCGGTAATCTAAAGATTATGGTTTTTTTTTTATATAGGTGGATAGAAGGTTAGATGAAATGAAACATGGTGAAAATGAGCGGATAAAATTTACTTAGAAGCATTATCATCACATATCAAATTTTTGATCCTCAGACTTGGACTTCATAGTAGTAGGCCCGTAAAAATATTATAACAAGTATTTCTTACATTACTAAAAAATGTTTAAAAATGTTTTTTTTTACAAATTTGTTGAAGCCTAACTACATATTTGATTTTTGGTTCAAAAAGTTATCTTAAATTTTATTTGGTTTAATTAATTTTCATATTGGTTCCAAACTCCCGAATTGTACAAGAAGTGAAAAAAGTTAACAAAAAAAAAATTCTTTGAAGTTAAAATAACTTTAAGTCTTTGGGAAAGTTGAAAATAATTTAAAAAATATTTTAAAAAAATCTTTTTAATGTTTCGTAAAAAAAAGTGCAGAGATTTTTTAAATGATTATTATCCATCTTTAAATGTAAAATGAGTAATCTTTGTATTAAAAGACAAAAGCTGATTGAAAATATTTTATTGCAAACTTGAATTCCGGGGATCCAAGTTAATAGAAATAGGCTCTAAAATTCCGTGTACCTCGGAAAATGTGGATTCGATAGTCTTGTTTATTTTATCAAAACCCTTTTAAATGTAGAGTTGAGTATTTAGAAGATCAAGAACTACAACGTTATATGAGGCCAAAATTGGTTTACTAATGAATATTTAATTTCAGCATTAAATTTCTTATAACATTATCGATATTTTATATCAAGGTGATTAGTAATAAAGTAATGGATACTAGGTTTCAGATTTCTATCGTGAGTATTAAAAACCTGTCACATATTTATCAAATTGTTTATGTGTTAAATTGGTAACCGAAGATGAATTTTGAAAATATATAAAATCTAAGTTTTTTTTAAATTCTGAACTTATTTAGATACACTTCATGATGAGATCTCATTTTAAAAACGAGATGACCGAGATTCATTACACGAAACAATCTGTATTCGGTTTTTCAAAAAGCAATAATCCAATAGCAAAACCAAACTTCTTTAAAACAAAATTTGGTGCGAAATGCATTCGAAAAATCTATAGTCAACAACACTGACGACAGTCGCATTTTTTCAACGGGACTGTGAAAACCTTAAGGACTTTGGCCAAAACTGTAGTTATACTGTGTTAGGATTCGGATCCTTATTGAAAATCACTTAAGAGATTCAGGAAATTTTAAAATTATTCAATTTGCAATTATTTTACATGCTCGAAAACCTTAGAAAATAAGTTGCTTATTGGGGAAGTTCAGAGGAACTTTGCTATAAGATTTCTTAATTATAGGTAGGATTTCCGTTATTTCTCAAGCTGCTGGTAATTTACTAGATCTTATGATAGTATTATGAAGCTTACAAAATGGAAATGTCAATGGTAGTAAAATATTTTACAAAATATTAAATGAAATTTCATCTGGCCCAATGACATTCGATTTAAAGGAATTACTTGCTACTTCTTTATCACTGGTATCAGTTGAAGTGAAACAAAATCCATTTTCATTTAAAGGTAGAAGAGGTTGATTTTTGTCGTCAGTAGTGAAATCAGATGCAAAGAATTCATTGATCTGGTCGCTAGATAACTTTTTTGGTCGTTGATTTATCAGTTTTAATTTTCTCCATAGTTTGTGGTTTGAATTGGCTTCTGACAAACGACTACAAACGGTGATTAAAGTCTGCTTCATTTAATATTGGAACAAATTCTTTTGCTCATTGTGGCGCTCCTAGTGGACGGATTTGGAAACTTTTTTCACCCACGTGTCGGGAAATTCATTACCTTTTACCATGTTTTTATGTCATAACACCAAACGATAGCATTTTGTAAACAATCGCCATGGAAGCCGAACGGAGAGATCAAATTGTGCACAGTTTTCTTGAAAATCCATTGTTGTCGGCATCGAAGCTAGCTAAACAGCTTAAAATGCCCAGAAATACCGTATGGCGTGTTATCAAGCAGTACAAGGAAACATTGACGACGGCTCGGAAGCCGCATTCGAAGCGTCGGAGTGGAACTATCGACCGGAAACTGCGTGGGAAAGTCATCAAGGCCGTCAAGAGGAATCCCAATCTTTTAGACCGCGATTTGGCCAATAAGTTCCAGGCCGCTCACAGTACGGTGCGACGAATTCGTCTCCGGGAAGGAATAAGGTCATTCCGAGCCAGCAAACAGCCAAATCGGACGCTGAAGCAGAACAATGTGGCCAGAATCCGTGCTCGAAAGCTGTACGACCAAGTGCTGACCAAGTTCGACGGATGTATTCTGATGGAAGATGAGACCTACGTGAAGGCGGACTTTGGGCAAATCCCAGGTCAAAAATTTTATTTGGCGACGGCTCGGGGGGATGTACCTGCAAAATTTAAGTTCGTGTTTGCGGATAAATTCGCCCGCAAGTACATGATTTGGCAGGGGATATGCAGTCCAAAGTCTTTCTCACTGACAAGACAATGACATCAGAAGTCTACAAAAAAGAGTGCCTACAGAAACGGATTCTGCCGTTTATTCGTGCCCACGACCGTCCAGTAATGTTTTGGCCGGACCTCGCAAGCTGCCATTACAGCAAAACGGTTATGGAATGGTACGCAACGAACGGGGTCAGCGTAATACCGAAGGACCTCAACCCCCCAAACTGCCCCCAGTTCCAGCCGATAGAGAAATACTGGGCAATCACGAAGCGGAGGCTTAAGGCAAAGGGAAAACTTCTTAGGAACATGACACAAATGAAGAACTGGTGGAATCAAATCGCCAAAACGGTGGACGAAAAGGGTGTGCGCCGCCTAATATGCCGTATTACGGGAAAAGTACGAGAATTTCTTCGAAACAGCAATGAATAATTTTTTTAATTTTTTTTTATGAAAGAGTAAAGAAAATGCTACATTTGTATGAAAAACAAATTATGAATTCGTTAATAAATGACTGAACTACACGCAATTGTTTGTGTTCCAATATTAAATGAAGCAGACTTTATACATGCACGCTTTATTTTATTTGTCACAAAATTATACCGAGCAAAGTCTTCGTGCAGTTAAGATCTTAACCAACATAGATAAGAGATATATCGATTTCTTTAAGTATTTCGAATTTTTCAAATCCTAAAAAAACCTATCTCGTTTTTGAAACCAATGAATAATTCATTCATTATTTAAATACTAATAATTTTCATTCATTTCAATACTTTGAAGGAAAAACTTAATTTCTACCTTTTATCCTTTCCAATATTATATTCCACTTTCAATCTCAAAACATATTATTAAATTCCGATATTCCAATTCGTGGAGACAAAATACTCAGAGCATGACAATTATAAAAAAGAATCTTTGATCATTGTCAGTTTTGAGATAAAATTTAATATATTCTTTTTTTCAAATTTAATTACGTTATTAATCTATGTGTTTTTACTAAATTTTCGTAAGTTCAAAATGGTGTGGAAAATTGTAACGGGTACATAATGTAATTCAGCTAGAATCATAAAACCAATATCCTTAATAAATTTATTTAGCCACTTAAATGTAAATATCTTATTAATTAGAAACAAACATAAGTGATAAGGCAATCAAACGTCAGCAATGAAATGGAATATAACAAAATCCCAATTTGATTCAATTCCACATGAGAGCGAAAACAAACATCAACACTTTATAGCGCCACCCTATTTGAACAATCATTGAAATCAGCGACGCGCCAGTAAAGGCGCCAGATCAACCCACACATTTTCAACTTCGAACATGTGGCTTGGGACGCCGTATTCCGTAGAACACCGACCACAGACTTTTTTTGCATCAGGTGAATGACCTCCTTCGGGATGCTTTTGTGAACCTGAGTTTTGGGGAAGAAAAAGATTGATTTCTGATCTCGGATTCCGAAGGGGAAGACAAGGGCTATCCGAGAATTCGCGAAAGGGGATTTAATTGTTTAACTTCGCGATCAGACATAGTCGTTTCGGGTAGTTCCGGTCACGAAGGTAAACTAGTCCAGCTAGCCGGAGGACTAAAGAGATCCCCCAACCCATTTATCCCTGGTGATCAGATTAGGAAAGTTCGGTTTGCGCTAAAGTTAAAGTAGAGTAGAGTTGACTTGTCCGTACTAGATCCCAAGAGTAGGACAGTGGTAGTGCAGTGCGACAAAGGGCAAGGTTAAGAGCCTTTAAAGATTCCGCCACACGCCCACCGCAGCTACCCCGAAAGAAGTCAACCTCCACCGGCATTCTTCGCAAACAGCATCCGAGGTCATCAAACCCCGGTCAACATCATCAGGTTTACCCATTCCACCAGTTGGCTACCTCTAAGCGAGCATCCGTCCCCGCCGCTAACGAGTGGTTCGCACGTGGTTACCCGCGAGCAAGGATTCGACCACCATCAGCAACAGCAGACCATGACGGCAAGCTAGAGCACATCCTCTCTAGCTGCGCCGTTATCCGCTGGTCGAAAATTAAAGTTTATCGTCGCATATCATAGCAGCAGAGCTACCACCATAAGCCCATCGACCAACTCAAGGAGCCGGGAGAGCTGTGGAGCGCTGCCGCGCATGGTAAAAATAGAGGGGTAATGGACGAACCAAAACCCCACTAAAGTTTCCGGCAAGCGTGAGTACTACACACATAAAGAACATGTTCTTATAGCGATCGTTTTCAAACCGCATTTTCTTCGGCCCGCAACATTTGCAAAATTTATGTTGCGCGAGCGCGAGCATTTGGTCAACACCTTTAAATCGGCGGACCATTGATATGTCGGATTGGCGAGCCGCTCAAAGTAGCCCTTTTCGCATAATTTGCATTTTTTTTCCCGAAATGAAAACATTCAGTCGAATGGACTGAAATCGAGAAGAATCAGCCACGGTACGAGACACCAAGCTTCTCCACCGCATGCACTACCAGAGGAGAGAAACGAAAAGCTTTAGTTAGGCCTAACACACACTACAAATGTAAAACACACCGCAGCAGAGACAAGAATAAACGGAATGTTTAAACATAAATGAAGTTCGTCTCGAATAAGTCTCGAAGGAAACAGTAATGCGTAAATAATTGGGGTGCTGAAAAAGGGAGTTACAAAGTTGTTCTTTTTTTGCTTTTTCGAGTTAGATATCTTTTACGGCGGAGGCTGGCCGCGAATCCAGTCACGACCACTCCTTTTCAGAACCAGGGTAAAAGGACGGAGTCCTGTACGACGGCTTCTACTCTGGCGGTTTTCATTCGTACCGAACAACAGCTAACTCCCCTTTCCACGAATTTCTGCAGGGTTTCGTCTCGTCTTCGGGGCGGCCTCAAAAGGGCCGAAGTACGAATCCCTTTTTGGAGACCCTTCCGCTTCTTTCCCGAAACAGGGAATCGAAAAGAACTCGCGACCGAGTCTCATCAGCTGGGCAAATTAAGACAGGGTAGGTGGTCTTCCATCCGGAAGTGGCGCTTAAGCCACCCACTTAAAAAACGGAAGCGTGTCGGGCCTCCCGTTATAAAATTCACATTTCTAATCGTGATTAAACTTTATTTACAATTTGAGATGAAACAGAGAAATTGTTTATTCAACCCTTCGATTGAAATGAAGAAAAAAAACTGTAAATAAATATGAATAATAATTATTTTGCTTAACAATTTTTTATCATGGTTTATTTTTTAACTGATCTGAAATTCGAATTTAATTTCTTTTGAAATCTGGTATTATAAATCTGATGTTGTGTAACTCAACGGGAATATCATTGACTTGAATTTATTCTGATTTATTTTGAATCGTATCAGTTATTTTTTTTTTTTTTTTTTTGTTTTAGGTTTGTGTGATCATCATGAGTAAGAAAATGGTTGAATAATAATATTTTCTTTTTTCATTGTGTATTTTTGGAATTATTATAATTTTAATTATTTCCAGCTCAGGACCAGTCCTTCAGATAGGCCCAACCAAACTCTATTTTAGTTCATTTTTACTTTCAGCTTTTAATCTTCACGTTGTTGGTGGTTCCAGAATTTGACCATCAAAATGTTTAGAATGAAATTATAATTTTAAATGTTAAAATAAAAAAAAAAATGCCTAAGTTATTTTTCATCAACGGTTAAGTTTTTATTTAAAGAATAATCGAGAACACAACTTGTCACCCAAAGAACGTGAACTCGATGCTGAAACTTCCCAGTGAATTTTCCCCTTAAATTTTAGCTGCATCGTTAGCTTCAACTTTATTCCGATGCCAAGCCTGTTGCAAAAACAATTTATTCGAATCGAAAGTACCGGACAAACTCGTGCCGAAAAGTGAACTTCCTCCATTTTCCACCGGCCATCTTCTCTACCACCCACTATGTGTAACTTTCATTATTTCATTTAACACGTGGCCCCTTGTTGTTCCGGATTCCTCGGCTTTGTGTCCACTTTCATAGGTATTGGAACCCTCACATTGTCCTGGCATGGCAGGATCGCCGCCGCCAGGAGCCATCACACGGCAATCAGGACAGGTGTCATTGTTGGCGCTGCCTGTGCACCCACCAATGCATGAAAGCGGTAAAGTTTTTCGGGCCCGGTTCGTCGGTCAATGGAATTGGTTTTTCAGCCTCTCACCCCCACATCCATTTCCCAATTTGTAACTAGAGCCTCCCGGTGTAATTCGGGAGCAAATGAAATTAGTAGCTACACCGGTTTTCGAGTTCCTGAAGGCAGCTATCGTACATGTTTCAGGGAAAAAGTTCTCTTCTGCAAAGACAACAACACGTCCGAATCAGATTGGTCCCGGAAGGATCAATGAGGGAAAGTCAGGGATGGAGGATCCACTTTCGTCGGATGTACTCGTTGCAACATCAAGGCAAAACTTTCATCATTTGTAACTTTTTGATAGCGATGAGGCTGCTGCTGCTGATGCTGTTGCTGGCCAAACGAGCGCATCGAATGACTTCCGGGGCTAAGTTTCTGATTCTATTGCTGCTGTAGGGCGTTTCTGTTGTGTGCATCATTCACATCACCCATTCAAACAGGTATGATACTGTATTGATATCGAAAGTGTTGTACGGGGTGATGCTGCACATACATAAGGTAGTATGTAAATATTTTGATACTATTCACTGGTTTAGCTGAAATCCATGAAACGTAGGCAATTGCATGTGGAAACACATCAACAATAACCATTTAGTGCTTCTTTAAAAAAAAAAAAACTAACGAGTTATTCTCAATTTTTTCAAAACTGACCATTTTCTGGAATGACGAAAATGACAAAAATGACAAAAATGACAAAAATGACAAAAATGACAAAAATGACAAAAATGACAAAAATGACAAAAATGACAAAAATGACAAAAATGACAAAAATGACAAAAATGACAAAAATGACAAAAATGACAAAAATGACAAAAATGACAAAAATGACAAAAATGACAAAAATGACAAAAATGACAAAAATGACAAAAATGACAAAAATGACAAAAATGACAAAAATGACAAAAATGACAAAAATGACAAAAATGACAAAAATGACAAAAATGACAAAAATGACAAAAATGACAAAAATGACAAAAATGACAAAAATGACAAAAATGACAAAAATGACAAAAATGACAAAAATGACAAAAATGACAAAAATGACAAAAATGACAAAAATGACAAAAATGACAAAAATGACAAAAATGACAAAAATGACAAAAATGACAAAAATGACAAAAATGACAAAAATGACAAAAATGACAAAAATGACAAAAATGACAAAAATGACAAAAATGACAAAAATGACAAAAATGACAAAAATGACAAAAATGACAAAAATGACAAAAATGACAAAAATGACAAAAATGACAAAAATGACAAAAATGACAAAAATGACAAAAATGACAAAAATGACAAAAATGACAAAAATGACAAAAATGACAAAAATGACAAAAATGACAAAAATGACAAAAATGACAAAAATGACAAAAATGACAAAAATGACAAAAATGACAAAAATGACAAAAATGACAAAAATGACAAAAATGACAAAAATGACAAAAATGACAAAAATGACAAAAATGACAAAAATGACAAAAATGACAAAAATGACAAAAATGACAAAAATGACAAAAATGACAAAAATGACAAAAATGACAAAAATGACAAAAATGACAAAAATGACAAAAATGACAAAAATGACAAAAATGACAAAAATGACAAAAATGACAAAAATGACAAAAATGACAAAAATGACAAAAATGACAAAAATGACAAAAATGACAAAAATGACAAAAATGACAAAAATGACAAAAATGACAAAAATGACAAAAATGACAAAAATGACAAAAATGACAAAAATGACAAAAATGACAAAAATGACAAAAATGACAAAAATGACAAAAATGACAAAAATGACAAAAATGACAAAAATGACAAAAATGACAAAAATGACAAAAATGACAAAAATGACAAAAATGACAAAAAAATACAAAAATTACAAAAATTACAAAAATTACAAAAATTACAAAAATTACAAAAATTACAAAAATTACAAAAATTACAAAAATTACAAAAATTACAAAAATTACAAAAATTACAAAAATGACAAAAATGACAAAAAAATACAAAAATTACAAAAATTACAAAAATGACAAAAATTACAAAAACTCTCTGGAGCCACCATCGACATTTGATTGGAATGGTAACTTTTTGCAACATTCTTAATTTTTTTTGAATTCATGTTTTGTGAATCAGCAGATCATTGGCCTTCCAAAAACTAAAAAAGACGTTTGACCATTAAGTGTTAAGGAACAATGATTGGCACCTACGCTTGTGTCTTGTTATTTTCTAGACCACCGTTTAAAGCTGATTATGTACTCTAAGATGAACAAAATTCCTCTGCAGAATGATCTCTGTAGGATAAATACGTCAATTTATTGCTTTCAATTTATTCTGTAACTGATTGAATTAAAATTTCGTTATTAAAAAAAAAATTGCAAATAACTATTTAAACCCACTAAATATTACTTCAGTTTTCAAAAGATTTTTCTTTTAATTGATGTTAACCTAAACCTAATCAACTGCTGAAGGGCTATTTGAACAACCATGCATATTCATGAGCCGGAAGCCCTTAATTCAATCCACCTGTTGTGTGTGATCAGTGATTATTTCGCTCAATGAACAGATTGTATTATGGTGGTTCCAACGCACCGACAACCATGCATTCTGTCTCTCCCTTGGACCCGTCATCAGCAATCTGTCAAAAATAAGTCCCTCGTTTTCCCCTTTCCTTCCAACTGACTGGGGAGCAACTGTTGTCATTGATCTGCGAAACCGCATCCGACCAAAACCGAGATACCCCGCCCATTCAATGAAGTTATGTAACACTCACCGTTCGATCTCCCTTGTGTTTGACGCGACATTTGAGCACCGCCATATCGTCGACTATGGTCGTGACATTGCGGGGGCTGACATCGTCGAAGAAGGGCTTATCGGACCCGGACCCAGCACCAGTTGCTGCTGATAAGCCAGTAGACGAGGGGTCTACCCCCATCGATTGTCCACCACCACCGGCGGCTCCGGTTCCGTACGATGATTTGGACGAGGACTGAGGGCTGACACCTGCAATGACAGATTGGAAATGAAGTGTGGTGAATATAATTAGCGCTATAGCACGCACCACGCATTGGGTGACTGGAATTGTTTGATTGATTAAGCGGGGATAGCAAATTACAGCCCTTCGAGTTGCGTTAAATTGATTGTCGGCTAGGAGATGTTGTGACGAATATTGGTGTAATGGCGTTAGAATAAGGGACATCGAATTATTGAAGACTTTTTTTTATTTAATTGAGAAAAAAATATTAATGGAACTTCCAGGAAGAGGCTGGCATTCATAAAATTTATAAAAATCATTTCAAAACAAAAAACGTAAGCAAACTTGAAAAGACAAAGTTCAAATATTAATTGTTAAAAATAACATATTCAAGATTATTGAAATTCACCAGTCAAAATGAGACAAAGTGTCAGTTTGTTGAACATATTTAAAATACTTCGATTTAAAAATTTGCAAAAAAATCGACTTTTCATCAATTTTGATTCTTTACAAATCTGTGTATTTTTTGTTTCACTTGCTCTTTTAATAAGCGAAATGAATTTCACCATGGAAATTCGAACCGCTACCAGTCAAAATGACTGGTAAAATTCATAATCCTATAACTCAAACAAGACAAACAAAATTTTGCTTGCTTTTGGTTTTATTTGCAATCTAGATGCAAAACAATGAGCCCTAGTTGATTTAGAAGTGTGTCATCATATAAAATTATTGGTTTTCAAAGCGAAGTCATGAAAAATTGTGAAAATATTCTCGGATTTACAGTTGTGTGGCGCTTCAAACACTTGACTCCCAATTTTATTAGTCTGTTTTGTTGCTCAACTATAATCAAACTTTCTGTCAAAATTTGGCGATATTTCATCAATATTTGTGAAAGCTATGTAGGTTTCAATAAATGTCCATTCGAGTAATTGAGTAATTTTAGGCGATAAACATCTTTTATACTAAACTCGTATGATTGAAATAGTTATGAATTGTGTACTCATTTATCCACATTTGAAGACATGTGAGTAATGAATCTGATTAATTTCAATGATATTTCAACATGGGTGCACTGGATGGCTGCAAATTCGCCGTAGCAAATTATAAGAGTGAAATAGTTCTCAACATGCTTCAGAATACAAAATATTTTTGAGTCAGTCGTTGGGAAACGAAAAATTTGTAATCAGTCATTTGATATACACGGAAATTAACAGTAACAAAAATAAACAATACTTAATCCAATCTTTTTTAAAAGCCGAAGGAAAGTTTTGTTTGTATACTTTGTGGTCAATGATTGTGACCAGGGTTCAATCCTAAAAATATTTGCTCACAAATCAGATACATATTGTAGGTATTTGAAATGCAATATTGACCAATTGAAAACCATAAAAAAAACAAATCAACACGTAAATTTAACAATGTTGATTCATAATTTTTATTTTCATAGTTTTTCGTCGCAGGATAAAACTTGATATGCAAAATTTCTATAATTCACTCGGCCCAAGGCAACTGTTTTTCAATTTCTTGGATATTGATTCAATTATCATCTTCTCAGATAAATATCCTAAGTAACCAAATGTTCCATAAAACAGGCTCTTAAAAGCTGATTCAGCTTTGTTCAACGAATAGCATTCTACTCAACATGAAATTTAAGTTCTTATCGATACTTCCAAAGTCTATAGTTGAAGCTAAGTAGAAGGCTATTCAGCCTCCACATGAGACCTCGAATAAACAAGATTAAAGAAAAAAGAATAATACTTTTTCTTGCTTTGGGTTTTAATATTTATATATTTTACTATAATGATGCTTTCACTGTGCATGAGTATTCTACTTACTTGAAATATTTGCAATCTTAAAGATTTGAACCTGAACCAACGAGCTGAGAAATGAACACACTACCTTTGTACTATGGCAAATACTTATATTTCTGTTATTTTAACAACTATATTAAATTAACTTAGAGTTATCATTGTTTTAAAGCAGGCGATATAAAAAAATGTAAAAATTCGTACCATGTGGTTGATCATCAAGTTTTTTTTCCTTATCACGACAATGAAGCGAATCTTCACTGTTTCTACTATAGAAAAGAGAAAGAGAGGTTTCTAAGCAAGTTGAAACAGGACAGAAAAAAAGTTTTTTATTTATTATTTTCCTTTTGTTCCATTAAAGAACATTTATTTTTTTCAGATTTTTGTGAAAACATTAGTCACAGTTCCTCAAAATGGTTCTGGAAACAATCAGAATGTTTGTATAATTTTTAAAAATTATACAGTGGGAAACATAATATTTTGAGCTGTGAGCTGTGAGCTGCGAGAAACTACCGTCGATATTAGCCGGTGATAACGTTGCTCTAAGAGGTTTTCAAGCTTCGACTGTCATGATAACTCCTCAATAAAAAAAATATCAGATTGTCAACGAGAAGTAAAGCAAAATTTATCAAAACTGAAAAATCTTGTTAAAATTTTTAATTTTTTCTGCCTTTGTATAATTTTTTTTTCATGGCATGTGTCAAAACTGCTCCGATTAGAATTGTTGATAAATCAGCATTTTGTCCATCGGCTGTATGCGTATTTTACTCAAAATGTGCATATAGTAACACTTCTGCCTTACTATATTTTCAAATTTAAAATAATAATTTAATTATATTTGTCAAACTTTGAGTAATATATTTCTTAATATTTCTTTCATTATCACACTGTTATTTTTTAAACATAATTTTATCATGTAATTGTCTTATTTATTTTTGACATATTTTTCATATTTTTCGTCATAATTTTGTCATATTTCAACTGCATTTTTCAGTTTTTTTTTTAAATTTTGTTATATTTTCGTCATTGTTTTGTCAATTTATTGTCATAATTAGTAATGTTTTTATCACATTTTGTCATGTTTTGTCAAAACTTTATCATATTTTCAAATTTGATGAAGTTTTGTCATAGCTATTACAGTTATTAAGTTACTTTCGAAATGAAGACCTAGAAATGCAAATCTTGTTTCTAAAGATTCAAATAATAAATATTTAATTTTCAAGGTTTTATTTTTGAGAAAAACTATTTGTATCTACTTAAATAAGCAAATAATCACCTAATTTTTTCAATCGCAAAATATTTAGAAATAAATGCAAGAGGTTATGTATGCGGTTCAAACATATATTTTTTATACACTTGTTAAAACGATTAGTTTTAAAATTTAAGTTGAAAACTATATTTTTGAGTTATTTAGCAGTTTTTTTAAATCACCCTAGGCTTGAGACATTCCAATTTACAACAATTTATGACGTTCATGAATTGAGACTTTTTTTGATTATAAATTTCGATTGATTTAATTACAAATTGTATGCTAATGTGAAATATTCCACAAGAAACCAATTTCAGCTTCAATTATACTTTTTTCTTGTTCTTCTCGATGCTCTACATCACATTTAAAACGGTTGAAATGAATTACAGAAGGCCACAAAATTTGCATTTTTTGGCGAAGTGCAATGAGTTTAAAACGTAATTTTGTCTTATTTCGATGCCCTGAATCTAAATATGCTATTTTTCAATCAGCTTTTGTTATTGAAATAAATTTTGAAAAAAGGCTAAAACTATTTAAGAAAGTTTTGATAAAACTGTAAAATGGAAATATAACATTTTTAAATGAAAGGTAATAATCAATTATCAACTTTCCTCAAGACTTCAAGTAATTTTAAGTTTTGCGAAAAAAGTTGTAGAAATTTTCTATCGGTTTACTTTTTCTCATTGAACTTTTCAGTCCCAGATGACCTCCCAAGGTTGAAAAGTTTTTATAAACATTATTACTTATGTTACTCATTTAACGAATTTTTTAAAGATGTTTTATACAAAATTGAATTTTGGATAGAGACGAGTTTGACTCCTTGAAGCCTCAAGGTATTAGTCGTTCTATATAAAGAACTAACAAAAAAAAATTAAATAAACACCAGAATGCTTCTCCCTTGAATTATCAATTAAATAAGTAAGACATGTTTATTGAAAAAAATCCTTCTTAAATGGTTAAAAATAGATCTTTTTAAAGTTTAATTTTTTGATTTAATGTTCAAATGAATTAACCAAATTTTAAAGTACATTTTTTCAATTGTTAAATAAATTTTCTGAATCTTAAAGTGAAAAATTTTGAATTTTTGGAAATATTTTCGATAAGTTTGTCTACGTATTTCAATTCTGAATTTTTGGTGTTCTAGAAACATAAACCATTTTTTTCCTTATCAAAAATTCTCATTTCAAATCGCGATAATTTTTTTTTATTCGAAGTATTACAGCGAAATTTTTCAATTAACCATTTAGTTTAAAATGAAAAAAAGGAATGTAAATAAAAATGAATAATTAATAATAGTTATTATCTTTTTCCTAACAATTGATCATGGCTAATATTAACCTGATCTGACATTTATTAAAAAAAATATTTTTTTAATCTGTGTTTTGGGAATATTTATTTCAAGTTTCTAAACTAGACTGCTTAGAATTTTTTTCAAAGCAAATTTCTTATTCAAAATAACATGCATCATTTTGAAAAAATATCAACGACTTACCAAAAATATCATTGATTTGATTTCATTGTGATTTTTTGTGGACATTTTGATTTAATTTATAAGTGAAATTTATTATTTTTTGAGTTAGTTTGATACTGATAAGAAAATATTTTTCAAAGAACGTCATCTTCCGAATATGTTCAAATTCTATTTTATATTTGTGGTTTCTAATGGTTTGACTCTGATTAAATAATAAATTTATATTCTGAATCTAGAATTAAAATAATGAAAATGCGATCTACTGCAATTAACACTAAACGTACCGGAGGCGGTCAAATGACGGTTTTTGAACTTTAAACGATGATTACGCCTTATATAATTGTTTTTTCGCAAATTTAACGACAGGACTATTTTTGTTTTTGAAATGCAAGTATTTTTGCGTTTTTAAAATTTTTTTAAGTGTTACGGTTTTCGAATAACGTATGTGGTATACCTATTCATACCGCGAGCGGTCAAATGACGGCAAATACTGTTTTCGCTAAAACTCCCTTGTTTCTCTCAAACCAAATTTAAAGTTTTGAAAAGCTTATAATTCGACTCAAATATGTTTCTCAGACATTTTTCAGCTACAATCAATAACTTTAAAGTTATTTACAGTACAAGAAAAAATTTATGAAAAAACATGCTTCAGGAAAAAGGTTGTAAATCAGTTATTAAGTGCTCGAAAAAAATTTCACTTAGTACCTGAGAAAACTGAAGTTAGAAGCTATATGTTGCACATATGGAAAAAAAAATTGAAAATTTTCTAAGATCATGGCCACAAAAAATGTAAAAAAGTTGTGTAAAACTCGTACTTTTCAATCAATCAACCGCCAAAGCTGTTCCTGTTACAGTAGAAAATTGTGAAAAAGTGAATTGAAAAGTAGACGTAGTTTGTCACATTTTGGCATCTTTAGATTTTTTGAAATACGAAGTACATAATTTATGACGACTTTTCAAAGGTAGCTGTTTTTCAAACTTTTTATCAATTTGGATTTTCTAAGACAATTCCTACACCTAAGCTCAGCTTTGCACTGGATTTTGAGTACGTTAACGTAAGGTTTAGGCAATAAAACTATATGCAAAAGAAAGCTTATTTCATACCGGTTCTAGTGGTGTAACTGCATTGGCGATGCAATGCTTGGCAAAAATATGATAAATAAAACAGTGAACTAGTTTCTGAATTTTGAGAAGTCAGCACAAATACTTGCTTGGCAGACGGGCGCAGTGGGTGGTAATATCTCAAAGCTATTTTGCACACGAAGACGGATGAAAGGAAACGAAAAAACAGACAAGCATTAGCTCAAATTTTCTAGTTTTACTTTCAGAAATATATTTATTATATTTTTGTAAAGCATTGCACCGCCAATGCAGTTACATCACTAGAACCGGCATGAAATTTGCTTTCTTTTGCATATAGTTTTATTGCCTAAACTATACGTTAACGTACTCAAGAACCAGTGCAAAGCTGAATTTGGGTGAAGGGATTGTCTCAGAAAATCCAGATTCATAAAAAGTTCGCAAAACAACTATCTTTGAAAAGCCGTCAAAAATTATGTATTTAGTATTTTAAAAATCTAAAGATGCCAAAATGTGACAAATTACGTCTACCTTTCAATTCACTTTTTCAAAATTTTCTACTGTAACAGGAACAGCTTTGGCAGTTGATTGATTGAAAAGTACGGGTTTTACACAACTTTTTTACATTTTTTGTGGCCGTGATCTTAGAAAATTTTTAAAAAAAACTTCCATATGTTCAACATATAGCTTCTAACTTCAGCTTTCTCAGGCACTAAGTGAAATTTTTTTCGAGCATTTAATAACTGATTTACAACCTTTGTCCTGAAGCATGTTTTTTCATAAATTTTTTCTTGTACTGTAAATAACTTTAAAGTTATTGATTGTAGCTGAAAAATGTCTGAGAAACATATTTGAGTCGAATTATAAGCTTTTCAAAACTTTAAATTTGGTAGAAATCGGTTGAAAAACAAGGGAGTTTTAGCGAAAACGGTGTTTGCCGTCATTTGATCGCTCGCAGTATGAATAGGTATATACAAAGTGTCGGTATGTTTAGTGTTAAAATCTCTAATAAAATTCGCATATTAATATGTTTATCTTGATTTTAAAACTAAACTTTGAGCTGAACCTGAATCTGATTTTTTTTTTTATTTGAATTCTAGATCTGAATCTTGCCTTTTGAGCCTGAGTTCAAATTTAATTTTTATCAAAATCCTCAACCAGTCCTAATCTCTTAAAAATCAACTCTGAATTTTCGCATTTTAATATTCATTCTCTCTTCTGTTATTTATTGATTAGAAATTCAATTTGTAAATCTTTAAAAAAAAAATTGCGAATGATGAAACTGTTTCGAATTTTTCAATTCTGGATCACCATTATGAAACTTTCTTAAGTTCGAATTTTGCAAAAGAATTAAATGTTGAAATCTCGCTTGCGTTGTCATTACGTCGTATGAAACAAAATGTAAACTAACAGTTTTCTTACGAAAAAAAAATACGAAAACTGACATAAACTGGTAGCAACTTCTTTCCATTTAGAATATTTGTAGCTTGGACAAAATATTGTATATGTGAATTAAAAATTTTAAAGTTGCTTTGATAACTTTTGCAGCAGTTTTCTGTGAATTCTTCACATGCTTCATACGACGTAATGAAAGCTCTCGTGAGAAATGTTGTAAAAGTTGTAAATTTAATATTTCTTTTCACATTCTGGGATGATAAGTTTCGAATATGGAAAATGCATCTAGTTAAAGTTTAAAATGCAAAATCAAGATAAGAAACCGGCTTCTTTCCCCTATGATGATACAAACTGGCTTACAATAACAAAAAAAAAATCTGAATAAAGAAGCCGAAATGTGATCACAAACATCCAATGCTAATATTTATAAGCAAATTTGGTTCCATAAAATTCTGAACTATTCTAACCTAAGCTTACCAGATTTGTAATTTTGGGTTATTTTCCCAAAGTTAATTAATTAAAATCACGAAGAACTGGAATGGACCTCTTAAAATCGTTGTCCTGATCTTCTCAAAGAGAAGAATATTGTCTCTAAACGCAATCATCGCAAATGCCCATATGAACAGAAAGTGTTAACTAGGCTGAGAATCGGACAAATTCGTTTAACCCATGAATTTCTTTTCATCTCCTATTCTGATCCTCTTTTTAGCACTTGAAAAATTCGTTTGACTATCCATATTTTCCTGGAATGTTCCATGCAATTCTGTAAAAAAAAGGAAACTTTATAGAATAGAGGTAAGTGGGGTATCGTGGGCCATGGGGAAACGTGGGCCACTTGTAATATCTCAGGTGTGTGTTGAGATAAAAATCTCAAACCAACTGTCATCGATGTCGCTTCGCGTGAGCATATTTTCCTATATGTTGTTGACTGAAATACGCATCATATGCTTCTTTTATTTATCAAGCTTAAAAAAGTTAGAAAAATTTACTTATATAATTAAAAAAACACCCGCTAATTTCATCGATGGGAACATAAAGTGCATAACAAAAATATGCTCATACGCTTATGATCTTAGTTTTGTCATGATCTTTCACGTGGAAAAGGAATTTTTGATGAAACATCAATAAGTCACACAAACGCAACCAATTTACAAATCATAGCTTGTGGGGAATCGTGGGCCACACATCTTGAATCACCTATATTTTTATGTTTTTATACACATTCAGAACTTAAAACACGTTTTTCCTATCTGTAAAATTTTCTTATGCCAAATGAAGAGTTATGAAAATTATTTTGTCCATCTTATATCAGAAATTTTGTCAAAACGTTCGCGAGCCAGGTTTTAGAATATATGCGATCATACAAAGCTTTTTTTTTTCTTATTTCACAATCTGAAATTGCTTTAAAATAAAGAAATGAATTAGAAAATCACAGTTTTGGGTCAACTCATAAACTTTGCATGTTATTTGGTCAATTTGGATTAGGTGGCCCACGATTCCCCACCATTTTTCAAAATCCAACATAATTGCTTTTTTTCAAACAGTCAGAATTAGGGGAAAATAACTTATTAAAAATTTTATAAAAATACCTTATGATACTTTGAAAATGTAGAAAACCATACCATTTTTTATTTTCATTTTATCTTTTATAATGAAGAACATGAGGAACAACAAAAAAAAGTGGCCCATGATTCCCCACTCTTCCATACATATTAACGAATGAGGACCATAAAGAAAAATTAGTTAGCAGTTTTTTTGAAATATACAATTTATTAAAACTTTTGTGAAGTAGACTTATGGAATAAATTTTGTAATAATTGTAGATTTTTCATATGATTTTACAAAAAGGGCACAAAAGACCTCTGAGGTTAAAGCGTCAATAAGCTATTAAAAAATAAATAAATAAAAAATTTGCTCACGTTTTCGTTTCATCGAAGGGTATTGGGTATAGTCAATCGTAAATTTAAAAAGGGTGGCAAATCAATAGCCGATACGTTTGATGTTAACACTTTATAGAAATGGATTGGAAGTATTAAACGGAAAGTTCAAAAATTCTTCAAAACAGCTTAAAAATTGTGCAGTATTTTCCCATAAAATTTATTAAAAACCCTTATATTATTACCAATTATACGTTATTAACTTACGTTGGAATCAGAAATTTTATGCGACCCGATTCTAATTGTGCAAGCCTTATAATTCAGTTTCATCATTCACGGCAACTCATAAGTTTAACTCCTTCTTTAATGAATAAAAAATTACATTAGGGGAGGAGCGGGCTATATGGCCTATTAAGCAGAACACTGATTTAATCAAATATTACATCGAATATGTTTACAAAAACTATATACACGTGTGCAGGCATCTGTTTTCTATACATTGGAGTAATTTTTATGACAAAATTTTCTTCTGTTTTCAAGAAAACGGTTTTATTATAATTGTTGTCTAAAATGCCGAAATGCGCCTATCTATGTTTTGAGCAAAATTTCTGTTTTTGGGCAATATTTCCGTATAATTTCATTGAAACAGCTAGTAAGTAATAATTGCCGTACGATAAAGCTGAAGTTTTATAAAAATCTATGTATATTATAATTTTATGGAATAAAACAAAAGTTAGGGTTTCCAAACTATGGAGGCAGTTCATCCATGAGGAAAACTTTATCAAATCTGTTTTTGGATCTTCAATTCTCTCTTAAGATGTTATTCAGAGCTTAGATTTGAAGATTCAATGATAAAAATCATTTATTTATTCTATTTAACCTGTTATTTTAGGATGGAGGCATTTTACAAACATGATGGGGGCATATAAAAACACTCTATTATTTCACTATATAATCATTGTTAAACATCCACAAAAGCAGAAATATGTTTAATTTCTTAAGTTTATTTGGGTAAGAAACAAAAACCATCCTAGTTTTTGTTTTAAGCTTCTTTACGTATAAATTTTAAAAGTCGAAATATTACATCAAAATCTATCAAAACGTTGTATGATTTTTTAAATTTTTTTGAGTTTGTAAATTCACAAAATTCTTTCTTGCCCTATGTTCTAAGCGTATCACCCTGAAAATGCATTGGTCAGATAAACTGTCTAATCAGCCATTTCATCAAACAGCCGTAGGGTCATTTAACCCGATAGGCCCATTTAGGAAACCTTTCTCCTACCTATCGAAAGTCTTTTTGATTTTTTTTAACCATTTAATAATTCCAAAAGATGCGGTTATTCAACTTCAAAGTCAAATTGCTCCCATCTGTTTAATCAATCACAACCTGGTTAAAATTTTCCCCAGCCAATGATTCAAACTCTCCCTCGCACACCACCGAAAAGAAAGGGCGGCCACAATCAGATAACAATTTCCAGGGCCGAGTTCCGGCCCGGGGTATATCAGTTCCATCAATGTTTCATACTTCATTTCCGATAATTTTCAAACTTTTTGATTATCTTCCCTTCCGATTCGTTCTAGATGGCGGAACCATCCGCGAGGTATAGGGGTGGGGAAAAGAAAGGCGCCAACCCGTGAACCGGAAACAAGAAAAACTCATTACGAACCATCATGGCAGAAAACTGCTTTCCATTAAATTTTCCAATTCCATCCGAATCCACTCGAACGAAGGAAGGAACGAATGAACAAATGGTGGATTTTCAGCAACGGGGCTCCAGAACTCGCAAAGCTCATTTCCACCTGCGTTTTGTGTAGCACCTTTCTTGGGCGCTAAGCTTTTCGAGATTTAACTTTTCTTTGCTTTTTTTTCTGAGCCAGTTATTTCCCTACACGCAAGGTGGCCTAATGTGGCAACCGGAATGATAGGAAGTGGAAGCCCCCGACCTTCTTTAATTAGCATAGAAATTATGAAAGTTTCTCTTTTCCGCGATCTCGATGAGCAAGTTTCCATCAGGGTTTTTTTTTCTTTTTTTCCATTTCCATACCCCTCGACTTCTCGCTTTAGAGTATACTGTGCAAATGTCAGCACCTTTTTTTCTCTCTTTACTCTTATTATTTAATATGGAAGCTGATGATGGTGGGAAAATACATACCCACATGAATGAAGACAGAAAAAGAAAGAAGAGGAAAAATGCCACATTTGATTATGTTCGAGATGACTTAATTTGTAACGTTGCTTTCGAGCTACTTTCAAGCGAGGGGCCGTCTGGCCGTAAGTAAATCCATCATCCATTTTTATGAACCTTACAATTTATACATTCACAGAGCCAGCGAGTTGGAAGCAAGAGGGACACTGATCTGAAGTGAAGTGGTATTTTTTAGTTGCTAGACAACACGTGGTTTTATTTTTCATACTTTGAGACAAACTTGCCCCTATTCAACACCTAATAACTTTTTTGTCTGATAAGATACGAAGTTATGGCTTTCGACAAAAGTTGTTCAGAAGAAAATTTACTTTAAAGATTTTATAAATTGGCTCCAACACCATGAGCAGGCTAGGTTCCACAGAAGAAACAAAAATGATGTTGATTTTACAGTAAAAAATATTTTATTTTCCCATACAAAACTAAAAATAAGAGTTTACTCATGTAAACGTTACTTAAAAGTTCTGCAAAAAATCAATTATGAGTTTTGAAATAAACAAAGCTGTTTAGACCCCAGGGTTCGGGGAATTCAAAAATGACCCCAACCGACTCAGTCTAATAATACATTCATCGGTTCTTCCTGGCTCCAGACTTTCGTTTGTTATCCAATTCAACTGATTCAACCGAATGAAGAAATCGAATTAGCAAACGAATTATTCGCCGTTGGTTCAGATACCAAAATTTTCACTCGCTGCTCACAGAGGTACTCGGTAGACATTTGATTTCTTCGCAACATATCCATGTTTTTTATGATTTTTCATACAAAAAATGCTTTATTTTTTAAGGGTGAAAAAAATCATATTTTAGATTGAAAAGTTTAAAAAAATTGATGAATTTACAAAAACGTAAGTTCGGTCTAGTTTGGATGTTATTTCCATGCTATTTTGAGTCAAGTAATTGATAGCACAAGGCAACCAAATTCACATTTTTCATGAGTGCAAAAATCATAAGAGTAAATTTTGACTTATGACTAATATTACCTTAGTTGTTGCTCTTGTTTTATGATAAATTTTGTTTTCTGAGAGAAAAGTTGTTTAAATTTTCTTTTCTTATTTTTTTTCCAAATCTGCAAAAACAGGTATTTCGACAATGAAAATTTAAACTAGATAGAATCTTTGATATATTTAAAATATGATTTCCTAATATTATATAACACGTTTCCGGAACGGACATTTGATTTCGAATTTTTTTTAGCAAAAATCCAGGCAATATCCAGGCAAATTGGATAAATCCGGGTAAAATCCGGGCTCTGTCAATGGTATACGGGCAATCGGACCGTATTTTGTATTCAATATCCGGGCAATCTGGCAACCTTAATTTAAAACCATAGTCATTTCGTAGTTGTTGAATGATTTCAAATTTTAAATATAAAAAATAATCAAATATTTGATGACTTCCTACTCGTTCATTCAATGAAGTAAAATAAATTGATTCAAAAAATTTTTTTAGTTTTCATGTAGGCTTGTTTCTTTACCAGTTATCAATGATCGATTTTTCCCAAAACTGATCAATTTTGAAAATTTTACATGCCATTTCACCAAAACTAGACTTGTGATTGACAAAACCTGACAAAACAGTTTTTGGGACATTGGTTGCTCCCCTGTGTTATCGTTTGGTATAAAATTAAAAATGACATCGGAATAAAGTTTTTTCAACCTTAAAAAAAAATAATGAGTTTTTTTTTCCATAAAAACGGCAAGAATTTTGAAAATTCATGATGAAAAAACGATAAACTTTTGGCCAAGCTACCGCAAAGTTTTGAAAAAAAATATAACAAAACAAAAATTATCAAATATATGAAAAATAATGGAAAAATGTAGTTGAAATATGACAAAACTATGAAAAAAATATGACGAAAATTGCGAAATTAGTTTAAAAAATACGACAATAAAATTTTTAATTTTATAACTACAAACACTTCAAAAAAAAAATCAATAAATATGAAAATATGACAAATAAATGGGGAAATATGAAAAAATTAGATATAAATATGACAATGAAATGACAAAACTATGACAAAAACATGACAAAATTATGACTATGAAATGGCAAAACTAGGACAAAAATTTTACAAAATTATAAAATATCACAAATGTAGTTGAAATATTACTATAGTATGAAAAAAATTAACTTTAAACATGACAATATTTTAAAAAAAAATTACAAAAATGACAAAAATGGTAAAAAATTTAAAGACAACGACATTTTTACTATAATAACTACAATAACTTTGAAGAAGTTTCAACATATATGAAAATATTTCAAAGTTTTGACAAAAATATGAAAAAACGTGTTAAAAATATGACAAAATTATGACAATAAAATGAAAAAAAATTGAAAATGAAAAAAATGAAAACAAATTATGACTTTAAAATGTTAGAACCATGACGAAAGTTTGACAAAATTATCAAATATGACAAATGCAGTTATGACTAAGGTATGAAAAAAAAATGTGCTTAAAATATGGCAAAATTTTGAAAAAAAAAATATGAAAAAATTACAAAATTTGTAAAATAAATATGACTATAAAAGTTTTAATATTATAACTACAACGTTGAAAAAATTTCAACAAACATGAAAAAAGACAAAGTTATTACAAAATTAAAAAAAAAGACAAAATTAAGACACTAAAATGACAAAACTATGACGAAAAGATTAACAAATTATGACTTTAAAATGACAAAACTATAACAAAAATTTAACAAAACTATGAAAAAATATTACAGATGCAGGAAAAATATGACTAAGGTATAAAAAAACATGAAAAATATAACAGAATTATGACGAAAATTTGACACTTAAATGATTAAATTATGCTTTAAAATGAAACTAAACTTTCAAGAAATTTCAACATTCATGAAAATATTTCAAAGTGTCGACAAAAATATGAAAAAAATGTGATAAAAACATGACAAAATTATTACAATAAAATGACAAAACTATAACGAAAATATGACAAAATTATGACTCTAAAATGAACTGTGACGAAAGTTTGACAAAATTATAAATTGAAACAAATGCAGTTTAAATATGACTAAGGTATTAAAAAAAAATATGTTAAAATATGACAAAATACAAAAAAAATTATGACAAAAATGACAAAATAAGATAAAAAAATATATGACAATCTTATTTTAATTAGAATAACTACAAAAACTTTTAAGAAATTTCAACATAATGGAATATGTATCAAAGTTTTGACAAAAAGATGAAGAAATGTGATAAAACTATGACAAAATTATGACAACAAAATGACAAAACTATGACGAAAATATGAAAAAAATGACTATAAAATGACAACCCTATTAAAAATTAGACAAAATTAGAAAATATTACAAATGTAGTTGAAATGTGACTCAAGTATGGAAAAAATGTCGTTAAAATATGACAAATTGGCAAAATAAGTAAAAAATAAAAAGACAATAACATTTTTACTATAATAACTGCAATAACTTTGAAGAAATTTCAACAACTATGAAAATAAGACAAAAATATGAAAAAAATTTGTCAATATTATAAAATATTACAAATGTAGTTGAACTATGACGAAAATATGACAAAATTATGACTTTAAAGTGACAAAACTTTGTAGTAGTTTCGACAAAATTATGAGAAAGAAATGATGCAGGTGCAGTAAAATATGACTAAGGTATAAAAACACATGAAAAATATAACAAAATTATGGAGAAAATTTTACACTAAAATGATAAAATTAAGCTCAAGAATAAAACTAAACTTTTAAGAAATTTCAACATTTATGAAAATATTTCAAAGTTTAGACAAAAATATGAAAAATGTGAAAAAAATATGACAAAATTATGACTCTAAAATGACAAAACTGTAACGAAGGTTTGACAAAATTATAAAATATTACAAATGCCGTTAAAATATGGCTAAGGTATGAAAAAAAAAGTTGTGAAAATATAGCAAAAATTTGAAAAAAAATCGATAAAAATGACTAAATTAGATAAAAAAAATATGACAATCTAATTTTAATTATAATAACTACAAAAACTTTTAAGAAATTTCAACATAATGGAATATATATCAAAGTTTTGACAAAAGTATGAAAAAATGTGATGAAAATATGACGAAATTATGACAATAAAATGACAAAACTATGACGAAAATATGACAAAAATTTGACAAAATTATAAAATATTACAAATGACGAAAATATGACAAAACTATGACTTTAAAATGACAAAACTTGGTAGTAGTTTCAACAAAATTATGAGAAAAAAATGGTACAGATGCAGTAAAAATATGACTAAGGTATGAAAAAAACATGAATAATATGACAAAATGATGACGAAAATTTGACAATAAAATGATAAAATTATGCTTAAAAATAAAACTTAACATTAAGGAAATTTCTACATATATGAAAATATTTCAAAGTTTTTAAAAATTTGAGAAAATATGACAAAATTATGACGAACATATGACAAAATTATGACTATGGACAAAACTGTAACGAAAGTTTGACAAAATTATAAAATATTACAAATGCAGTTAAAATATGACTAAAGTATGAAAAAAAAAAATGTTGTGAAAATATGACAAAAATTTGAAAAAAAATGATAAAAATGACAAAATAATTTAAAAAATATGACTATAAATTTATGACTATAATAACTAAAATATTTTTTTTAGAAATTTCAACAACTATGAAAATATGACAAAGTAAAGACAAAAATATAAAAAAAAATTATAAAAAATTACAAAATTATGACAATAAAATGATGAAACTATGATGAAAATATGACAAAATTATGACTACCCAGCAAACATAAAATCGCATTAAAATGATAACTCAAGTCATTAAAAACGTTACTGAGAACCGTAATTCCAACTAACGCAAATAAAAGGTCGTAAAAATCGTTACTCGAAGTCGGATTAAATGGTTTAAATCGGATATGATAAAAAGTCCGCCATGTTTGCAGAATTTGAAGACGATTTCGTTCCTTTGCTTTCTCTCTGCGAACAGCAGTGCATGCTGATTGTAAAACAATAAAAAATGAAACAATAACACTAGAAAAAAGTGTATGTTAATCATATTCTTTTCCACCATCCACCAAAAAATTGTTTTGCTCGGATTGTTTTGCTAGAGGTAACCTCGGTCCTAAAGCGTGAATATATTTTCTATCATGTTTGTCTCTATCTATTTTCCTCTCTATCTGTTGACTACTAGGACGTGGCCGGCTTCGTTATTGTTTTTTAAAGTGAGAGCTTCGGTTTTATGAATTGTGCATGTGCTGTCAATCCCAAACACTTTTCATTTGACCTCTGGACAAAATTGATGGTCTCTGTCAATCACGGAGTAGCGAAAATTGGGAATGTGGAATTCGTTCTTCTGTAAGCCACGTACGCGATCATGAAATTTTAAATGCATTTGTTTGAAAGACGATTCCGAACATCAAAAAGTTTACAAAACTAATTATAAATTATAAATTTAAATTTATTTTTCATATTGCATTTCAAGTTAAAAGATTTAAGGTGGACGTGAGTAGTCAATCAAGCTAAGCTAAGATTTAAAAATTGGGAAATATTGGGTTTCCACTTAGAGGGTGGTAATGGAAAAAGACTATTTTTATGGGCTCCCCTGTCCGGAAAATTCGGTAGAATGATCGGAAAAAAACATCTGACTTCAATTAGCTTATGCAACAAATTGGCTAAACTTGCGTGCCGTAGGAAAAAGCTTTTCTGATCAGGTAATCGCTAAACTACAATGTTGGCCGTATATGTATGAGTACTCACGAGATGTTGCTTTGACGCTATTAGGGCGCTAAGGGAACTCTTGTTCTACTGATTTCGAAGCATCCTGGCTGCTACAACCTACTCTCCGGGCGAAAATGACTGGCGACTAGTATTTTCCAGTATAACACTGCTTACAATATTGAAAGAAAATATTTATTTTTTTATTTGAACTACTTTTTAGAATATTTGAAAGATTTTAAAATAACCAGAAAGAAGCTATGACAAAAAAGTGCTTTTTGAAGATCATTTTCATATTTTACTCTCTAACTCAGAACATGAATGTTTTCGAATCTCGACAAAGTTTCATAAATTTGCATTTTGAATAAGTTTGTCGAAGACAACTAAACGGCAGCACTTGATTGTTGGATTGAATAATCTGTTTTTAAGCGAGTTTTCAAACCCAAATTGAAGTGCATATTTACCTGCTAAAAGCAAATTGGTGGCGTAGAAGACGGCAGCTGTAAGGCAAAAACTGGAAATTGTTTGAAACGACGGTAAAACTTACTGGAACGGAGGTATTTATAAACACTTAATTCCGGATAATTGGTCGATACAATTACACCGTCTCAAAAACATCTATTGTTTGCACCAAATCGTCATTACCTACTGATCTCACACTTCTGGTCTCTCAGTTTCTTTGCGCGAATTTTGTTTTGATAAGTGAGTGTTTCCTATCCAGTTAGTAGTTAACAATCATCATGAGCTCAAATGATGATGATGAGACTGCGGTGATCTGTGCCATATGCGACCAAGTTGAAAAATAATTAGAGCGTGTCATTGAATGTACTTTTTGTAACCAATCGGTTTATTTTAAATGCAAGAAACTTCGAGGGAACGCAATTGCTCGGGTTAGAAGTAAACCATTCTTCTGCTCGTCGGAATGTTTGAATGCGCAAAATCAGCAACACCAGAAAAAGGAAGGTTTCAATGTCTTAGTTGAAGAAATTCAGGCGCTTGGTCAAAGTGTCCGAGTAGTGCGACTAGAGTCAGCCAACGTTCGTATTGCTATCGAACAATCACAGCATCAGATAGCCGGAATTAAACAAACTAATGAAAGGTGCATGGAATTTTGAAAGCTGCTAATATCGGTATCTGCTATCGTGGTTCGGTTAAAACGGTAACTCTTCGGGACGAATTGACATCGTTTGGGAAAGAGCTGCTTAAAGAATCGAGGCAGGTTCAGGACGAATTGAGTTACAAATACGTTTGGCCGGGACGAGACGGAAAAGTACTTTTAAAGAAAGCTGATGGGGCAAAGGTGGAGAAAATTGGGTCAAAAAAAGATTTGCTGCTTATGTTGGAAACAAAAAACAAACGAACCCTGAACTACTCGTCCGCTTCTTCATATGCAGTGTCATCGCCAAAACGTATGCAGATCATCAATTGAAAACTGAGAAACCAGCACTACTCTGATTGATTGTTATGGATTTTTCTTCGATTAATTACTATTACAAAAATGCTGATGAATTAAATAAAAATAAATGTAATACTTGGAAAAACTGTAGTACACTTAAAATATTTCAACTCAATACTAGAGGCCTGAACAATTTATCAAAATTCGATGATTTGAAATTAATTTTGCATCAGTTGACAGAAACTATGGATGTCATTATCCTGGGGGAGACATGGGTAAAAGAAAATCGTTCACATCTCCTCAACCTCCCTGACTATAAAAGCATATTCTCCTGTAGAAGCGAGAGTATGGGTGGCGGTCTTGCTGTGTTTATAAAAAATAAGCTTAAATATGAGCAGATCAGCTGTGAACTTGAAACTGGATTTCATCATATTCACATTAGTCTAAAGATCAATGAACAATCCATTAGTGTACATGCGATATACAGGCCTCCTTCATACAGTATTACAAACTTCTTTGCCAAACTTGAAACTATTCTGTCAAACTCTAATACAAGGACTCCTTGCGTGATAGTCGGCGATATAAATATTCCCGTGAACAATACCACCGCACCAATCTCTGTTGAGTGTATAGACCTTCTTAAATCGTACAATTTCTATGTTACAAATACGTTACGAGACCCATAAGTAGTAACATATTGGACCACGTTCTATGCTCCGCGACTCTTCAGTCTAAGGTTATAAATGAAACTCTGTTCACGGATATCAGTGACCACTGCTGCATAATTTCATCAGTAAGTTGGCGTAAAAGCATTCGCTACCAGGAGCTTGAAAAAGTTGTTGTACGAAATGATCTACTCAATGAGAAATTTGAAGCAAATATAAGCAGCATGAACAACTGTCCACCCCACGAACGACTAAATAAAATTATTGAATTGTATAAGAGATTGAAAGAAGGATGTTCAACAGTTTATAAAATAAAAGCGAAGGTTGAAGGGGTTTGCCCTTGGATCACGCTAGATATTTGGAAGTGGATGAAAATGAAGGACAAAATTCTTGGTAAATTTAAACGAAATCCAAATAGTACTCATCTTCGTGACCTTTTGAAGTACACTTCTAAAAGACTCCAAAAAATTAAAGATGATACTAAACGAGAGTAGTTTAGAAACCTATTTAGCAACGTTTCTTCCAAAAATATGTGGAAATGCCTCAACACACTTGCAGGAACATCGAAAATTATGAATAAAGAAATTAATCTGAATGTTGGCGGCAATCTAATGGTTGCAAACAAGTTTAACGAGTTTTTCAGTAACATTGGACCCCAGCTTGCTGCAACGATCACAAGTCGTGGTGATGTTAATAGATTCCAGACTTTAACCCCTCTACAAAACTCAATATTTCTCCGATCCGCGAGTACACAAGAAGTCATTTTGCTTATTAAAGACCTCGATTCCAGTAAAACGTGTGGGTGACGATGGAATTCCGGCCCATTTTATCAAGCGACATTTCCGTGTTTTCTCGGATTTAATGAGAGACGTCTTTAACGAAAGCCTTTCAAACGAAAGATTTCCAGATTGCCTAAAAACTGCCAGAGTTGTACCGGTTCATAAACAAGGGTCAAAAACAGATTCCAACAACTATCAGGTTTGCTTTACCATCGACAAATATAAATCCATCTACGTTCTACCACCTAATAGCAGACATCGAAGGTGGGATAGAAACAACTGAAGACGAACAACTATCATCCGATATCAGTACTGCCAGTTTTGAGTAAACTTCTCGAAAAAATGTTGGTCTCTCGTATAACCGATTTCTTCCGAAAAAACAGTACATTCTATGAGTTTCAATATGGATTTCGCTTAGGATCAAGCACTACAACCAAAATTTCAGATTTATTTGCTGAAATTTATCACGCAATTGACGCCAAAAAGAAAAATGGTCTCCTTTTTCTGGACGTCAAAAAGGCATTTGACACTATTGACCACGCGATTCTTTTGAAAAAACTAGAATACTATGGAATACGTGGCTCTGAAACCTTATCAAAAGCTTTCTGTCAAATAGAAACCAATACGTAAAGCTGAACGGCTTTCAAAGTGATCTCCGTCCTCTCAAAGTAGGAGTGCCTCAAGGCAGCAATTTGGGTCCCTTGTTGTTCCTTATCTACGTTAATGATCTGCCAAACTTAAATCTTCATGGGAAACCACTGTTATTTGCCGATGATACCTGTCTTCTTTACACTGAAGAAAATCTCGATGTAATGATCCAGCAGAAAGCTGAAGACATAGGACTACTTCAGGAATACTTCAGCGAGAACATGTTGTCTCTAAATCTATCTAAAACGAAACACATGGTTTTATCACCTATCCGAATTCCTGATACAGGACAATGCGATTTAATGGTCGATTCCGAGAAGATAGAACGAGTAGTTGAATTCACTTATCTTGGACTGACCATCGATTCAGCGCTAAAATGGACAAACCACATACAAAAATTGGAAAGTGATGTTACCTCAGCAAGTGGTCTGTTTTGGAAAATCAATAGCTTTATACCTGTAAAACAACTTTCCATTATGTACCATGCGTTTGTCCAATCCAAGATCAAATATCTAATATTCATCTGGGGAGCTGCTACACGTTCAAGACTCAAACCTCTACAGACAGCTCAAAACCGTTGTTTGAAAGCCGTATACAAGTGACCTAGATTGTATCCTACTATGAACCTGTATGCCGAAGCAGACGAATATACTTTGCCAATCAACGCACTGAGGGAGCTACAAGCAGCATCTATAATCCACAACCACCTGCAAAACCCACTTGCACATCACAACCAAAATAACGAACGCCCTGATCACAGGTATTCTTTGAGAAATCAAAGTAGCCTGTATGTAAGTCAACCTACCACTGAATTCGCTAAGAAAGCCTTCACTTACTATGGTAAGGTTTGTTACAACCGACTACCTGTAAACGTACGTTCTAAAAGGAACATCATCAAATTCAAAGCCCTGATCGAGTAACACATGAGATCCATTTTGGATACGTTCATCATATGAACTAAACCAACAGTCCGGTTTCGAGTAGCCTGTCAGCTTTCCCTTAAAAGAGAAACTTCTCGCTGGGAACGCATAAAATACCTGAATTCTCCTCACTCTAAATACCACAAGTTGTATAAAAGCCAAATTAATTCCTGTGCAAACACTTCTTGTCTTTTCGCCACCATCCTCCACCGCCCACCCACCGCCACCAGCCACCTACGCCAGAATATCATTAACGAATAAAGTGTTTGTTTCACTATAAAATGAAAAATGTAAAAATTTAGTAAAAATCCATTAAAAAAATCAAACAAAAAAAAAATTCGAATAAAGAAGTGATGAGGAGGTTTTATGCCTTTGGGAGAAGTGGCTTGGAAATCGCTACACTCCCAGGGGCTTTTCCCTGCTCACACAAAAAAAAAACATTTTCTTATAGACCTCATTCTACTGTAAAACTTCTCCGACGACAGCTTGAAATTTGAATGGAAAAAACCAAGCCATGAGAAACGATCACCTTTTCATATTTTTGAGCACTGTGTTTTCTAATGAACAATTATATTAAAAAAAATAGTTTTCTTGTGGCAAAATAGCTTTCAAGCATCCAATGCAAAGATACCAAATAAAATTTGTCTTGTGGCTGGATATACAACAACGTTTTTCTTGAAAGACTAAACTTCAATATGTTCTGTCAGTAGAAAATTGGGAACCATCCATCTGAATGTCTTGTTTAAATAAAGTTCCCATAGTTGACATGTAACGATCCGTTCAAACATTGACGAACGCGCTGAAAAATGTGTCACAATATACATATTGAGGAACCGCAACGGGACTAACTTTCCCTTGACTAGTCCCTCGACAACGTCATCACTAGGAGTTCCTGTTCCGAATCCAATGGGCCGGGAAATCACCCATGCAATAGCGACCAATTTCTCACCATTCGGGACGCGCCTGTCTAATGCCATTCTTCTGCTCACCCACTCATTCACGTGTTCATGTCAGCATCCCACAACGTCAAGCTCGATATGTTGATATTGTCGGCTTGTCAGTCTCTTCCGGAAACTTCTTCCTGCTTTCGTTGCCTGGTTTCGTCTCCACATCCTAGCTTGCCAGAGAGACCAAACGTGATGAAAGCCCCAGCGGAAAATCACCCTGGATTCATGGCGCATTTTCATTCCGGGGAACAGGGCGAGAGTGTTTCTTATTGCACGGTCGTAAAATGCAACCGACAGTGAAATGATCCATCTGTATGCGGTTCTCGGGATGCCCGCCCGAATTGCTGCAATAAATCTGGGGGCCCCAGAACCGTACCTGAAAGCCAACTCACTGATCCCGCCATTTGGTCGGTTTTCTGCCAAATCTATTTTGAAACAAAACCACCAGCATCTCTGGTCTGTTTCCCCACGAAATATCACTCCTACTCACTCTTTCTGGTGTGGATAGCACCGGTTCCCTTAACAACTTGATGGACTTCGGACGGATGAGACATACACACCGAGCGATGGAGTGATAGAACATGAACAAACCCCCAGCTCGGTCCCCGGGATCGGAACAGAATATCCAGATTCGAATTGAACGGGCACTGAATGAATACACCGAACTGAACCGTCGTCGTTGCCGATTGGAAAAGGCTTCCGGGAAGCCCAGTGAATCGGAAGAGTTGCCGGAGTTTTATGTGGTTTGATTCGGCCGCGGGAAGCGGCATACGAAATTTGGCACCGGTCTTTGTTTTTCGCTGCCAATGCAAAAATGGAATAAATTTTCTCCGATAGTGATTGATATTTTATGTATAAATTTAACGAGGTTCAGAAATGAAAATTTTTATAAGGGTACAGTAAATTTGAATTATTGGAAGTGATGTGGCATAAAATTATTCTAAACAGATAGCAACCCCCAATGATTTGCTTATAAAAATGTTTATGTTGCATTATTTATTTCACAAAATTATCCAAATCAGATTTTATGATTTTTCATAATTTGCAACATATGTATATCTTTGAGCTCTGAATGTTTGTTGACATTAGTTCTTGAAGCTGTAAGTTGTTGCAGAAGAGTAAAAATGATACAATTTTTTATGAGTTTTCAAACAAATTCATTAAACCAGCAAAATAAACAATTTTATAGATTTTTCAAGAAAACACAATTTGAATTGTCCGTTTATGGTCATTTATCAAATACATTATTTCCAAAAACATGCATATTTCATTAGATCTACATAAAAAAGACATTAAAAATCAAAGAATGTTACCACACAAGATATCGATAACAAAATGCTAATCGAAAAGCTTTAAAACTTGATATCCATCTCGAATCATACGATATTGGTTGTCTTTTTCACTTCATACATTCTCAAACGCTTTTAATAAATCTGAGTGTTACTAGAAACGTTTGAGTGATATTAATTTGTGAGATATATGAAGCTTAAAAGGTTTAAGTCAATGAAGCCAATTTTTTCCGCGCATGTGATTTCAAAATTCTCAGCTCCAATCCGGGCAATATCTGGTCAAAATCCAGGATTTATTCAACAAAAAAAAACTTGAGAATTTTTTTTTCATCAAAACACATCGGCGCATTTTAAATCATATTTTTGAATTCAAAATTCCGATCTTGAATGTTGTGGGTTTGGGGTTTAAGCATTCGAAAGATACTTTCCATCATATCCTCGAAAGATGACACTTAGAGTTAAGAAGAAGGAATCTCTTCGAGGAAACATCAAGTTCATTGAGATCCTGCAGTGTTTGTGTTCGTTTAAAAAAAATAAATTGCTCAAAATTTTTCGTTAATGAAGGCAAACAAAAATAAAGAACTTCATTTGAGTTTTTCCCCGATAATGCAAAAAAGTGAATTCATTCGGTTAAAAATTTGGTTTTTTTCAACAAAATTTGGGCAACCGAGTCGAATCGGACTTTTCCCGAATTTTGTATCCAATATCCGGGCAAGTCCGGACAAACAAGCTTTGTTTAAGTGCAAATATTTTGATGTAAATAGTGTCAATGGGTATGGTGTACATTTCAAAGTTGCAGAACTTCATATTCATACTTTTGTGAACGAAAGATAGCTGTAACTTTCCAAAATACATATGGAACATGGTCGAAGGAACGGAAGGGCTTTGGGGATTAAATTAAGGTTTCCAGATTGCCAGATTGCCCGGTTTTATCCAGGTTTGCCTGGATATTTGATACCAAATTTGGGAACAGTCCGGCCCGGCCCGGTTGACCAGATTTCATTGACAAATGCTCGAATTTTGTCCGGATTTTTTCACTATATTTGGCAAATCAAACAAAAAAAAAACAATAAATTGTGTTGTAACATTTTTTTATTCAGCCACCAAGACAAAAAAATTTGAGCAGATTTTTTAATCATGGAAGGTTTTTTCGAACCTAAAATACGATTGAAAATTTGAATATGAGTCTTGATGAAAACAAATGTTTTTCAATTTTTTTTATTTTGATTTTTGTTAAGTAATTTCCGGGTTTTGAGAAAATTTGCCCTGATACTTCCCGCACTTTTGGGAGTCAATTTAGAATTAAAATACCCGGATTTTCCCAGGTTTTTATAGAAAATTGCCGGTATTAATCCGGCCCGGATACGTGCTGGAAAAATTTTGGCAACCTTAGGTTAAATCTCCTATGAGAGTCCGGAAAAAGCAAGCTGGGCGATCTACTCCATCTCAAAAATTTATATTCTTAGTCAAACGTTGATGACTGAATAAGGTTATTAAAGAGTAACAATTTTGACTCCGATCTGATTCCAAACCTCGAAAACTAATCCCAGGTTTAGAATTGTGCTACAGATTTTCAAAAAAATTTCCCTTGTTGATAGAAAATAATTACAAAATATTAAATTTTAAATTTGATTTAACTCATTTAAGAAGTTCTGCTTCCCTACTATCACCATCAAAATTGTATTTCTGTTTTCATATTTCGCAACTAGTCTGTATCTAGTTCAGGATTCTTGATTTTGGGTTTGCATAATCAATAGAAAATAGAATTGAAAATGTGTATTGCAATCGTTATTCAAATTTGGTTTGACATATCATCCAAAATTGTATGCATGATCCAACTCATAAGTATTAAGATGAATGTTTTCCAAATAATTAAAAATAGAAATCAGCCTTAGATTTTGTTCTATATTTAAATTCGAAGTTCTTAAGCTTATTTCTTGTACACAAATCGAACATAATATAACTTTAAACTGGTTATCCAGAATTAAAAAATAAGAATAAAGTTCAACATTCAAAATTCATGTTTTATTCAGTTTCGCATGTTGGATTGAAAATGAAAAAATAATGAAATAATAAATTGAGATTGAAACCCAAAATATAAAAAATGAAACTCATGATTAAAGGCTCTGGAAAAATTTCAGTTCTTGGTGCATATTCTTCTTTTTTGCTTCGATTATAGTCGTTTTAACACCTTTATGTCATTCGCGACTTATATCAACGATGCAGTTGGCGAAAAGTGATTGACAAAATTTTCCGGAACAACTGTGATCGATGTCTACTCTTGGGCTCGAACTCACGAACATCGGCTTTGGAAGCAACTGACTTGCCAACTGAGCTATATCACAGGCCCTTCTGACCTGGAATCTAAATTCAGAAATCGTATTGAAATTAAGAAACAGATAAAAATTCAAGTTTTGCATTCAGGTTCAGAATTAAGATACAATATTAATATTTTGAACTCAAACTCAATTCATAAATGAGTCAAAATTACCAAGATGACTATTTCATTGAAAATTCAATTTACAAAAGACCGCAGATTCAAAATTTTGATTGTGATAAAAATTCCTAAACTTCAAATTTGTTACCCATCTCAGTAGGTTTTTCTTTTATAAAAATAAACAATAACACAAAATTTAAACTTTTCAATAACAAATTTGAGTATATTTTATTGATTTTGCAAAAATGTGAATAAATCCGGAGGCAAAATGTTCCGAGAGTTTTAAAACAATATCTGAGCATTTTGCCCATATTTGACTTCTTTTTAACTTCTAATTGTATTAAGGGGAACGAACGAATACATCCAGAAAACCTGAAATAAACGATATTCATAATATTAAGCTATTCTTTTCAGCATTCGGCAGTACCATCTAAAGTAAATGATGCACCTCAGATGTCTGAAAAAAACCTTTGGTTTTTGGTGATTAAGTATGTAGCCCTTCCGACATAACATTTGGAAATTGTATAAATAATCCAACAATGTTTGACTATTGGACTATGGTTTATGCAAACAAATTGCAAATCTAACTTCAAATACCTTAATACAATTCTTTATTTGACCAGACATATTTTTCTAAGAATGGGGGAGAATGAGAAAACTTGATCCCAGGAAATACTTGATTTCTCGCTGTATCACGAAACCGACATGTCTTACAAATATCGAATGTTCTAGAAAAAGGTTCCAAATTGGACAAATAACAATTCTGTTATCTCAACAAATTTAAAAAAAAATCGTGTTTGTGAACTTTGTTTGACAAATTTAACAAAATGGGATTTGAAGTTTTTTTTTATCACTTTAGAATGGTTCCTACATGAAAAATTATGATAAAACATTTATTGCAATATGTCAATCTTTAGAGTATAACATGAACATCATAATGGCATATTTTCAAAGCAATAGTAAGCTCTCAATTTTTTTTAAGAAAAAGTTTTCCGATAACGATAAAGGAAACGATAACGTTTCCGATAACATACATGGGTTTAATTGAAACCTAGAGTTTAAAAAGATATATTTTTCTGCTGCTTATCACGAAATCACTAATATTTGTACAATATCAAATGTTTATATCGTAAATATCTGCTTAAAAGGATTCAAAATTCAAAATCTATTTAAAAACTAGAAAATATCGCCTTAAAGTATGCAATGACTATAGGGTAGTTGTAGGTATTTCAGAATTCTTTTTGTCAAATACTTACAAACCTTGAAATGAGAAATAAAATGGCAAAAAATAGGCAACGGATATTTTATCTTTGGATTTTGCTATAGTTTTGCCTTGAGTCAGGGCACCCTGAATCAAGAATAAAGTCTCCTTCAGTAAAGGATCAAGTCTCCCTTAAATTAAAAAAATATCACAATTTTTTTCATCTTACGAAAATGCTTCTTAATCTATGTATTCATGTATCGTTCAAACTTTTGGAGCATATAAACTTTAAGTTACACGTTGTCAGAAAATGAAAAAGGCGGCAAGTTGCTAATTTTTTACAAAAAGATATGATGAAAATAAGAAAAAGAGATGAAGTATCCCCATTCTCCCCTATGTTTTTTTATTTTCAGCGTCTCTGACTGCTAATTCAAAAACTTGTGAAGTGTGGGATATAATTTAAAAATGGCAAAATACTTTTGTGCATATCCAATTAATTTGTTTTCTCACAGAACCCTTCATGGCAAGAACATTCCCTGGAATTATTTAAAATGCTAGGAAGCAATACCTACCATTTTAACACCTTTGCGTTGCATTTTTCAACAAGCCGCAGTCCGTGACGTAGAGGATAGCCTTCAAGTCTTCTAAGCCAAGGGTCATGAAATCGAATCACGGTCAAGGCATTAGCAAGGTTGTTTTTGGCAGTTACAAGTTTCTAGCCATCATTTCCTCGAAGATATACTCTTAGAGTTAAGTAAGAAGGAATCTCTACGCGGAAATCAAGTTTCATTGAGATCCTGGGTGTGTTTGTGTTAGTTTTAAAGATTCAAAACAAACGTATCTATTAATAATTTTCTGAATGAACTTATATTCAAAATTTCTTTTTATCTACAAATCAAGCTAATCATCTCAAATTTGACGCTGACTGTGATTTTTAACCCTTTTAAATTATATTAAATCAAATTGCCGTTTTTTAAATGGTTTAAAAAATGCTACAAAACCCAAAACAGAAGTTCAAAATAAAATGAAAGATTGATGAATATTACTTAGGCCATATTATACATATTAAATTTTTTTTAAACATAGGTCTCATGGGATGACCAAAATTTCACCTAACAAACACAATTAGGATATTTGATTGTATTCTATGAAATGCTTATCTAAGCACATGACATTTCCTTAACTCTGCTTTCATAATAAGAATGTAAGAAGAAGACTGAAAAAAATAAAACATTTTGTTCACATTTGTTTACTTTCAAGAAAAGTCGATTTTTTCGTTTATTTATTCAAATTTTGAGGTCAATTGAATTTGTGTTTGTCTCCGGTTTAAACTTTTTTTTTATAAGTTATTTAAAGCTAAAAATGCTTTTTAAGTTATTTGAAGATGTTCAAGATAAGTGGAAAAGTGTATAAAATATTTTCTTGTATTTGAAGGCTAGAAAAAAGTGAATAACAACATTTTTCGAACTCCTCCAAAATATTTAAAATTTCAAAAACTTATTTCTATTAGTATATATTAGGGAGGCAATATATGATTTGCTTAAAAAAACTTCCTGTGAATAATTTCAGCTTTACCAGACATGATTAAGGAGTGCCTCAAAGCGCCTGAATAATCGGTTTTATTTTCTTGATCCCAAAAATCATCAAAGAGGGAATTTTGATCCTTTGGGAAATCGTAAAAATCTAAATTTAAATTTTGATGATAAATGAATTTAAAAATGTATAAAAGGTGTCTTTCTGGGATTTTTTTTTTTGGAGAACCGGTCAACTACAGTTAAGGAGGTATTTTTATACAATGCATAAAGTTGCTGTGTTGAAAATTTGATAAAAATCACTTGGAAAATGATCGATTTATGTCAATTTTAAACCGATTTAAAATGGGACCTGAGAGCTTTTTTATTTGGCAAATTTTATTATTTTTTTCCAGTTATTGGTCAAAATTTCTTCATGATTTTATAAATAGATTTCTATTCAAGTTTTGAGTGTGTAAAATTTATGTTTATATGAAAATGTATTGGGATAACTCCGGTAAGGTAATTTTAATGCCAGGCTCTCAAAACAACGGCTTCGATTTGTTGGCATTTAGATTGCATTTGAACTAGAAATTCTCATAACAAGCTTCCGTGCCAAATATCAGCTTCTTAATCTACATGTTGGCTGTGCCTTAAGAAGGATTTTAAGATAAGCAACAATTAAAAAAAAACCAACATTGGGAACGACATCAAATTTGCCTGTGCTACTATTGGGTACTTAGAGATTTATAAAATTTTCATGTCACTTTTGGAAAACACTCGAACTTTTTGATCTCGTCGTACATGAATGCAATCGACAAATAAATCCAGCGAATTCGATTGAAATGACCGAAATACTGCACTTAAACAAAAATCATTTGCTTTGCTGTGCAATGATTGGCAAATCACCCTATCAAAAATGATCCATTAATGTACTGCATTGTGATTATTATTCAAAATTTTTTGTCTTTGTTTGGTGACTAAACAAGGAAAATTTCTTTGTCCCAAAAAAATTATTTGCTGCGAGTAAAAGTGTCGTTTGTAAACATGGGTATTTCACCGATCATTCATTAGAACTTAATTTTTATAATACATTCGTTTGGAACTTGGTTGAAAAGGTGTAGGTTATATACTTCTTAACTCGGAAACAACCAAACATGAATCTGATTTCCAGTCAGATTAATAATTCTTCACGAGCCACATCACTCCCAAATGGTCCGCCACTTTATCTGCAAAGATTAGTTTAGAAACTGAAAACCCGAAGCAAAACAACGAACGACATAAACCAAAACAAACAAATTAAGTTTAAAATCCAAATTTTCTCTATTATGCTTCTTTTACATCAGCATTCATTACTAATGTGAAGGGGGAAGTACCCAGCAATCATGAAATTGTACATTTTTTTTTTGGAAAAGCCACATGACATTTCTGTTTTCGATACAATTTTTTATGTACAACTTGTACAGTACAAGTACACCCGAGTATTTACTATGATAAAGTAAAAGCCAAATTAGCAATCACGCCTTGAAGGTGAATTTTGCTTTAATTAAGCATGACATAAGATGGTACACAGCAAAAATGAATGCAAAAGTTTCGTACTTGATTAGCAACGTGATGTCAAATTTTGCTTTAATTGAGTCCTCAACTATACCTCATTGTTTCAAAATTTTGAAGGCATAACAATGTCAAATGTTGATATAATTGAAAAATATGTGATGCCTTTTGTTGGCATTATAGTGCTCTCCAAGCTCTCGAAAAACGAGCTGTAGTTGGGGTTGCAGTTTTAGCAAAATTTGGTAGCACTTTGCTAACCAAGTATATAAATTTGTGCTCTCATTTTTTGCTGTTTACCCTTACGTCAAGCAAAATGAGAGTAAATGAGGCTCTCAGGGCGTGATAGCTAAATTTGCTATAATTTTGCCAAAAATAATAAACAAATGCGAATCGTTATTCCAAACGCATAGTGAAGTCAGTTTAAATAAGATATGATAGACAGTTCACAATGTTTGTACATTTCGAAATGATTTTGCTCCCACGGAGGCTTCTAGTGAGAAAATCATCGTCATGTTCTCTCTGCAACCAACAGTGCATTCTTTCAAAATTCAAAAATTCTGTCAAATCTATGAGTATTAAAAAATTTTGTATACTGTGACACAGATTTTGATGAAAATTGACTCAAAATTTTGTGTAATTATTGATTTTTCTGTGATTTCTGCAACCTTGCTCCACACTCCGTTCTCCGCCAAAGACGGTCAGTTTGCAGTAGATCTCCTCCAACGCCGAAGGTGATCTGCCGACTATATGTCAATGATCTGTTGAAAATTGTGTTTCGCATTTCGCCCACGGCTCGTCGAATATTTAACACCTTCTAGCTGAACATCATACAGGATAGAATATCGGCTTGTCGAAGCCCCCCGCGATTTAAATGAACTTGGCAGTTTACCCGAAATCCACACACTGCGTTCCATACATTCATCCTATTGATTCACGAGTCACAGCATATTAAATCTCTATGAAAACCGACCCTTTAGTTTTGCAGATGAAGCCTTAAACGCAAACCGTTTTTTTGCGAATTGTATTGCTGAACAAAATGTTACAGTGAATGAGGATAGTGTCAGAGATTTGTTACTAAATATTGACAGATGGAAAGTCTATTTAACGATCAAAAATATGAATCACAATGAAGTTAATGACTCCGACAGCTAATCCCCATTCTTGTGAACCGAATCAGAGTTCTCATCTGGACTGATACATAGATGCATGCCGTTCCAAACGGAACCGAAACCAGTTGATAGCCGTGATGGCGAGAATATGTTAAATTCGAAACAGGCTTTTTCTCTGGGCTTTAAGTGATTTCCAAATGGAAGTGAATGGAAGGGTGAGGATTGTGAGAAAAGGCGAAACAGGGTGCTTCACCCATTACCACATTCCCTCGACCGAGCAGAACTTTTATATCTCCATGACCGAATAGGCAGAACCGAATGACTTTCGAGAGAGGAGTAGAGATCGGGGAATTATAGCCAAAGTATCCTTCCTTTTATTCTTGACAGCTTCACAACAAAGCTCCCTAAAAGCGGAAAGAAGCTTAGGATGGTTGGAGGGGGTTGTGAAACAAAGTCTAGAACTTTTCATAATGCATTGCTACTGAACTGGTGTGAAACAACAAGGAAACCACCCCCTGCCCCAGAGGCTCGAAAGAGAGAGGGCTCATAAATAAATATGGCGTCGTAACTTTGATCGGACCCCAATGCGATGCTGCTGATGGAGCAAAAGGCGTTTAAATTTAATTTGCTCATAAATGAGAAAGAGGGAGTATTTTAGTGGCTTGTGTTTCGCTATTCGGGGCAGCTCTAAATTGGTGAGAAAAATGCCTACAAGTGAGGAAAAGCGCTACGTGGATTGGGGGGGGGTTATTCGATTCGATTCCCTAGCTTGTTGGATACATTTGTTGACTTCCGGCTTCCGGTGACTGGTGGGTGGTAGACCGGATGAAATGGCAAGCACGAAAGACCGAAGCAACTGTAATATTTACCCATTTGATTTCCTCCATTAAATATATGCTGGTGCACATTGTCGGTTGTTGATGTTGGTTCGGGAAACAGCTGTGTGTATGGGAAATGTTAAACATTTCGAACATAAATGTCACTCTCGCATCACTCACAAAACCAGATTACGAGATGACATATTTTTATTTGGCCAATGACGTTAACCGAACTCGAATGAATCTCCTCCAACGCGTTGGTTTATTGAGGGAATTTATGAAGGTATTTTATTTTATTTTTCAATTTTTCCCACCGCGCGGTGAATGGTTCGATTTGGGATCGTAAATTTAAACTTTTTTGTTTGTTGGCAACAAACACAGTTTTTGAGGAAGCTCATTTCATGTTAAATGTGTACACATTGACCACATTTTATTAATACTAACTATGAGTATTTGAATGATTTATTTAAGGCCTCAGGATGGCAATGAAAGTTGAAAAATTGCCATTAATATTTTATCACATAATTTTGTTTCAAAAAAAAAAACAACTTGTCAAAAATGACAAAAATGAAAAAAAATATGACAAAATTGACAAAAACGACATAAATGAGAAAAACAAAAATATTGACAAAAATGACACAAATGACAAAAATGACAAAAATGACAAAAATGACAAAAATGACAAAAATAACAAAAATGACAAAAATGACAAAAATGACAAAAATGACAAAAATGACAAAAATGACAAAAATGACAAAAATGACAAAAATGACAAAAATGACAAAAATGACAAAAATGACAAAAATGACAAAAATGACAAAAATGACAAAAATGACAAAAATGACAAAAATGACAAAAATGACAAAAATGACAAAAATGACAAAAATGACAAAAATGACAAAAATGACAAAAATGACAAAAATGACAAAAATGACAAAAATGACAAAAATGACAAAAATGACAAAAATGACAAAAATGACAAAAATGACAAAAATGACAAAAATGACAAAAATGACAAAAATGACAAAAATGACAAAAATGACAAAAATGACAAAAATGACAAAAATGACAAAAATGACAAAAATGACAAAAATGACAAAAATGACAAAAATGACAAAAATGACAAAAATGACAAAAATGACAAAAATGACAAAAATGACAAAAATGACAAAAATGACAAAAATGACAAAAATGACAAAAATGACAAAAATGACAAAAATGACAAAAATGACAAAAATGACAAAAATGACAAAAATGACAAAAATGACAAAAATGACAAAAATGACAAAAATGACAAAAATGACAAAAATGACAAAAATGACAAAAATGACAAAAATTACAAAAATTACAAAAATTACAAAAATGACAAAAATGACAAAAATGACCAAAACGACCAAAATGACCAAAATGACCAAAATGACCAAAATGACCAAAATGACAAAAATGACAAAAATGACAAAAATGACAAAAATGACAAAAATGACAAAAATGACAAAAATGACAAAAATGACAAAAATGACAAAAATGACAAAAATGACAAAAATGACAAAAATGACAAAAATGACAAAAATGACAAAAATGACAAAAATGACAAAAATGACAAAAATGACAAAAATGACAAAAATGACAAAAATGACAAAAATGACAAAAATGACAAAAATGACAAAAATGACAAAAATGACAAAAATGACAAAAATGACAAAAATGACAAAAATGACAAAAATGACAAAAATGACAAAAATGACAAAAATGACAAAAATGACAAAAATGACAAAAATGACAAAAATGACAAAAATGACAAAAATGACAAAAATGACAAAAATGACAAAAATGACAAAAATGACAAAAATGACAAAAATGACAAAAATGACAAAAATGACAAAAATGACAAAAATGACAAAAATGACAAAAATGACAAAAATGACAAAAATGACAAAAATGACAAAAATGACAAAAATGACAAAAATGACAAAAATGACAAAAATGACAAAAATGACAAAAATGACAAAAATGACAAAAATGACAAAAATGACAAAAATGACAAAAATGACAAAAATGACAAAAATGACAAAAATGACAAAAATGACAAAAATGACAAAAATGACAAAAATGACAAAAATGACAAAAATGACAAAAATGACAAAAATGACAAAAATGACAAAAATGACAAAAATGACAAAAATGACAAAAATGACAAAAATGACAAAAATGACAAAAATGACAAAAATGACAAAAATGACAAAAATGACAAAAATGACAAAAATGACAAAAATGACAAAAATGACAAAAATGACAAAAATTACAAAAATGACAAAAATTACACATATGAAAAAGTTTTTATTGTCTGTTAATTTCAGCTTAATTTAAAAGCCAGTAATCAACCTCTAACGCACTGTGAGTATTATCCATCGATGCGAAATTGAACAGTTAGATGGTACCTCATTTTAAGCTGTCCAAAATTGACCTTTGCTCCCAAAGCATAGGACGTGTTTGTGATTGGGCGGGTACACACGAGATAATTAATCGGTCAGCAACGGCAAATATTGGGAGATTAGTAAATTGCTGCTGCTGCTCTGTTTACATCGATTTGATTCCGAAAGGCAGTGATGAGGTGAACGTGGGTGAAAAGTGGGTGGTTCCGGTGAAGCTACGAAACACATGGTACCTCGAACCAATTTTGACGAGAGAGTGAACATTTTGAAAATTACAAACCAAATAGTAGTTACAGGATTTTTGGTGACTGTTCTCTATTTCAAATGTCCTAAGCTACGGTTGGTTGGAGAAAACAAACAGGGTGGATGTAGCTTCAAATGAAATATTTAGTGATTCCTGTCTATCCCAAATGTAATCATTGGGGATGCTGCAACTATCAGCTCTGATCGGTCACCATCTCTGTCTGTTACCTTCTCTACTTCTCTCTGTCTTTTCGGAAGCAATAAATAACGATTAGGACCGGATTGTGACCAAATATTTGGTCAAATATATATTTCACCGTATGACGGATGAGGGTCATAATACAGTTTTATGACTGTTTGTGTTTGATTTTGAAATTTAAAAATAGGTCACCGGGCGAGAGGATTACTTAATAATTTATGATTATCTATTTGTCTTGTATCATTAACTAGGTTGTGAAAAGTCAACCTAGAAGCAAAAGTGAATAAAAGGAAGCCTTATGGAATTGCAACAGAAACAAAAAAAAAATTTTCAATGGGATGGATAGTTTCAAAGAAACATGAAAATCAAAGATAAGGAAGAACATAAGCCGTAAATATCATGTATTTCCCGAAAAAGATACAACGGCTCACCGACAGGTCTTGAACACACAACCTCCGCTGCAAGTCTTGTCGATGATCCGTTGTATCTTCTACCAGAAATGCATGATATCTACGGCCCAATTTTTGGGTACGAAATGTGAAATATGATAGAATATGATAGAATAAAAAGAATAAAGCAACTATTGTATAACATAAAACTCATATTCATAAATCATGGTCTTTTTTACTACATCAAGGTTTTTTTTAACACTGATAAACGTACCGCGTAAAAAAACCGAGCCAAAAAAACCGTGTTTATTCCCGAAAACCGTGTAAAAATACCATTCAAATTCTGCAGCTCAAGCACTTGAAACAATAAGACATGTAACCTTACACTCAAGACCTGCGACCTAAGACCTGAGACCTCAGACCTGAGCCCTGAGACTTGAGACTTGAGACCTGAGACATGAGACCTGAGATCTGAGATCTACGAACTGGTGCCTGAGACTTAAGACCTGACAATGGAGACAACTAATACCTAGACCTGAGACGTGGGACTTGAGACCTGAGACCTGAGACTTGAGGCTTTAGACATGACACCTGAGACCTGAGTCCAGGGATCTGAGACATGAGACCGAAGCCATGGGACATTAAACCTGAGACCTGAGACAAGAGACCTGAGACATAAAACGTGAGAACTGAGACCTGAGACTTAGGACTTGAGACTTGAGACCTAAGACATGACACTGAGACCTGAGACATGAAACATGAGACCTGAGGCAAGAGTCATGAAACATTAGAAATTAGACATGTCTCATGAGGCATTACACCTGAGACCTGAGACCTTAGTCCTTAGACCTGAGATCTGAGACCTGAGACATAAGACATAAGACATGAGACCTGAGGCATTAGTCAACATGACATGAGACTTTAAACCTGAGACCTGAGACAAGCTACTAGTATCACAAGAAATTACTTTAGCTCCGATTTTAACTTTCGACCGGTCAAGTGAAAGGGTTTCACTTGTAGGTGACGAAAAATAGTGTCGCGAGTTCGCTAGTACAAGCTGCTATTTCCGGTAGAAGAAATTTCACTTCCGATTTCAACTTGCGACCAATCAAGTAAAAGTTTTTGAAGGAAGTTTTCCAAAAAAACTTAATGCTTTTTTGATAGCAAACAAAGTTTAGGGTTAGTTGTGAGACATGTCTCGGTGGTCGAATGATTAGCGTGGTAAGACGAAAATCATTGGTCCACTGATGACATGGGTTCGATTTCCATCTCCCATGGTGTATTTCGATGTGCCATGTTTGCAAATTTGGTATATGATGAAGATCACTTCTAACGCGATTTTGTAAAAACAAGAAAGGTAATTGATTAAAACTGCTTAAAACGACGACATAATTTTACAAAACATTCCTTGGGAACTTATTTTGGAGTTTATTGAAAATGACCATGTCAGTTCTTAAGATTCTCTGTAAATAAATAAAATAATGTTAAACAGATGAAAATACATTTTTAATGTTTATCCCACAAGATATTGGCTTTCAGCTCCAGCCAAATAAATCTTCTTCCATTGGAGAAAGGCAGTACCATTAATTTCTTTGAATATAATTGGGTGACAAAAAAGGGTAATCCGGGGACTCGAATAAACTTAAAATGTCAGATTTTTTTCACCACGTACCCGGCCCGAAACATTCGAGCTATTTTATCTTTAAACTTGACAAAGTAAAGACATTTGATTCCAGAATGTCGACTCAAAATCCGGGCATTATCTGGGCAAATTTGGTCAAAATCCAGGAATTGTTCAACACAAGTCATGAAATAAAAACCAATTTTTTTTTCATCAACAGTTTTTAAATCGTATTGAGGGCTTTCAAAAAACTTATCATGATTATTTCTATAAAACTTGCTTAATGCGTTTTAGACGCATAATGGAAAAATTTTCACAACACAATTTGTTTTTTTTTGGTTTTGGCAAATAAAGTGAATAGATCCGGGCAAAGTCCGGGCTTTTTCAATGAAATCCGGAAAACCGGGTCTGGTCGAACTTTTGTCAAATTTTGTTTTAAATACTCGTGCTAACCCGAATAAAACCGGGCAGAAAGGACTGACCTAAATGGAATAAATTGCTGTAAAATATTTGCAAAGTGAAAAACAACGCATTTATCTACGTCCAGATGATGTTGTTAATGTCCTCTTAAAATAATAAGATAGAAATGTTACGGAAATAGTCCTAAAACTGTGTAAATTCAACCCCGTTTACGATCCATATCCAGTTTCATAAGCAAAGATAGTTATTTACCTACTTTCTGCTTATTTTCATAAACATTATTTTTTATAAATTCACAGGCCTAACAAAGTTTGCTGAGAAAGCTAGTTTCAAATAAAAAAAATCAGCAATATTGTACAATCGAGTCAATCGGAAAATCTGTTCAGAAAGCTCAAAATATTATCTTCAAATATTCAAAAAAATCATAGAAACTCTACATCCTTTATGTAGAGTTTCTATCATTTTTTGAATATTTAAATTAAATAAGATTTAAGGGTTATAATCAAATATTACTATTATCAACAAGAAGGTGGCCTAAAGAAGCACTATTCTGGGGGCCTTACCTTCAAATGATAGCATAGGGTGTAGGAATCAAACTTTTATGTGGCGTTGAATAAGAGTTAGAGGTCGCAACAAAACTTCCAGATCTTGATAAATCTTCAAACATTTGTCTTTTAAATTTTTGAAATTTTCTTTATAATGTAAGTTTTTAACTAAAAATTTGATGAGACTATTGTCGTTTCTCATTTTTAATGTATGATTTTTTGAAATACGAAAAATTACTACTTTTTGATAAAAAAAAGTATTTTCAATCCACAAAAAGTATACTTTAGACAAAGGTTTTCAATCAACAACGAACAAAAATCTCTTCATCTTTTTGTTTCTTACAGCCTAAGCTATTTTGTGAAGGTTGAGCCCTCAAAATCTCAGACAAAGTGTTATATTTAGTCACCCTACCTACATCTTTTACGATTGCTTATTTTAAAACCAAAAAAAATCAAAATGATTCTTGAATGTTTATCTTTAAGTTGCTTATTTCATTGGTTGATAAAGTTTTTCACGAAATGTTAAATACTTTCGATATTAATTTCTTTATATTCTTTATAATTAAACAGATGCAGACATTTTGAAGTAGGATGCAAGGATAATAAATAGTCAAAAAATCATCAAAAAAAAAAATCGGGAATCTTATTTGTTGAATGACAAACAATTTTTTAAATTATCATTTAAGAAACTTAACCTTGTTTCATTATTCAAATAAATTTTTAAACCTGTAACATTTGACTGATTCCATTTTGGATTTTCTCAGACGTAGAACAAAACTAAACTTGTTCCATGCTTTATTCATGTGTTTATGCTATGGATGCCAGAATTTTTTCACCACGTATTCGGGCCGGGGAAATCCAGGCTATGTTATCCTAAAACCTGACACAACCCGGGCATTTGATTTCAAAATTGTCGACTCGAATCCGGACAATATCCGGGCAAATTTTCTCAAAAAAAAACTCAAGAAACAAATTTTCATCAAAGCTCATCAGCAGATTTCAAATTCTTTTTCACTGCGTCTATTCGCATATGAGTCCCATGTGCAAAAACTGCAAACTGAGAAAAACGCTTGTAAAGTTTGAAACTTGTTTTCATGAAAATAGTGGTATGAATGATTCGATGGTAAAACCTATCAAGAATTCGGATGGAAAACACTTCAATGAATACTTTTATTAACATTTGCTCTAATAAGGAGTGTATTCGAAAAAATTGCAACAGATTGTTCTGTGAAAAACTTTTGAATGCATGGATAAAAATTGAAGAAATTTTCAGTGAAGCTACTTTGTAACGTACTGAGCACGTGTACAAAATTTGGTGACAATCTATTTGGTGGGTTTGGAGATAGCTTCCAACAAAGAATCTCATATACCCATTTTTTAGGGCAGGATCGAGAAAAACCATGAAAGTGCCAGTGAGAGACTCAAAATCAGCTAGAAATGTGCTATTTGACCAAAATGAATGTCATAAAACTTTTAAAGAGCCCTAAAGGATCTAATAGTGAGCTACGGTTTGGACAAGAGTGAAGACCATTAAGTTAAGGAATGTGAGAGGTTATTTTACAAGTAAAATACGAAAATAGCGATAGGGAAAGAGATAAAAAATATAAATTTTTCAGATAATTAAACAGTAGACTGCCCCAAATTTGTATGAGATATTTTAAGCTTATGAAATGTTATGCGTTGCAGGCTTAAATTGATCCTAGGCTTAGTACAAGGTCTCATGCCAAATTTGAGCCAGATCGGATCACGGAAAAAGGGTCGCTCAACGAGCCTAAAGTTTGTATGAGATTTTGGGACATTTTGTTCGGGAGGAACACGGAAATCCAGTTTTTCATGAATAACTTTGGCCCCCTTCTGCCAAATTCTTTTAAAAATGGATTTTTCTTAAAGCCTTAACTATGACAATCATTTCATCCGAGGATTGCATTTTGATTCGACTCATGTTAAAAAAGTTATTAAACTTGAAAAATGGGGTAACTTTTTTCAGGGAGATATTCATCACTGTAAATGCTGCGTCAAAATGTTCGAAGCAGTGTCTCTCTTTAATAGTGATGAATATCACTCTGAAAAAAGTTAATTATTTTTTGAAGCTTAATAAATTTTGTGTCTTAACTTAATTCGAAACGCAGTCTTCGGATGAAATATTTGTCATAGTTTAGGCATTAAGAAAAACAAGAAATCGACCGAAGAGGATCAAAGTTATTCATGAAAAACTGGATTTTTGTGTTCTTCCCAAACAAAATGTCCCAAAGTCCCATACAAACTTTAGGCTCGTTTAGCGACCCCTTTCCGTGATCCGATCTGGCCCAAATTTCGCATGAGACCTTGTAGGGGAGAATTGTACAAGACGCACCAGCGAGGTAAGATGGCCCATGTCATTCTTTCTCAAAAAATACACCAACCTATGGCTCCAAATGATATTTTTCTTCATTTATATTGTAGAAAACAATCTTTTTCATCATTTATTAGATGAAAAGTTTACAAAAACGACTTTAGTTCTTAGAAACAGAAGGATTAATGGAATTAGCGTGAAACCTGTTATTTTTCATGGTTAACATTTAAGGTTTTATGGTAAACTGGCCTGAGCAATCTGATGAAACTACAGCTTATCGTTTTTACACTCGCATGCACTTTCGAAAGATTATAAATATTTTTTTGTATTTTACTAACTTCATACAATTTTTAACTAAAATCAATCATGTCAAATTGGGGCAGAACGCCCACAAGACCACGTGTTTTAGGCTCAAGTTTTGAATGCTGTTAACTTTAAAAAAAAACCCCAAATATAAAAACAAAATGCCATTCTTTTGATTTGCCACCTCCTAAATTACAATATCAATGCAAAATTATAACAAATTTCATCCTTGTTCGAGTTAAAAAGGTGCCCCAATATTCGACTCGAAAAATTGATCTGCCGCCATGTTTGCCAAGATATCAGTCGAGAAATTGAATTTCGTTGCCTACTTGAAGGCGTTTTACCTATAAGGCTATAAAAAAGTGTATTTTGAAATGCAAAATTTTCGATAAGTTTAGCATGATAAATGATTTTTTGCAAAGTATCGTTAGTTTACAAAAGTACGATGAACATGTAATGAAACATTTTATGTTTCAATCATTACATTCCTTATAATCATTGTTTCATTTTTCACCACCCTTTCGGTATGGTGCGTTCTGTCCACTAGTTTTGGCGTTCTACCCCGCGGACTGTTTTCTGGCTGTTTAAGTTTTTTACAAAAAAATCATCAAAATCGTGTTTTTATCATATTTTTTCTTTTTGATAATACGTAAATCTGATCCCTGAATCATCTTAAACTTTCAATTTGGTTCTTGGATGATTGGTTTCGCTGTAAATAGCGATTATGCTTAACTGGTGCGTCTTGTACAGTTTTCCCCTACTAGGCCTACTTAGGATCAATTTAAGCCTGCAGCGCATAACTTTTTCAAATTTCGGATCATTTGGGGCACTCTAGTAAAAAGGCTGAACTTAATTTCAAGAAGGTAAAAAAAAACTACCCACTGGTAAAATTAACAATATACGGTGGTCAAATCGTGCGCGAAATATTTGGTCCGGGAGCGGGGAGATCATTTGTAGAATATCTTTATGGACAGCAAAATAAACTCTTTAGCGGGCACCTGGCAAGTTTCCAGGCAGGAACTTTTCGTTGACATTTCTTGCCTGGATGTTCCAGAAACAAATAAGGAGAAATAATTGAAAAATTTGATGACTTTCACCTGAGAAGGCTAACAATCTGTGGAAGCTGCAAATCAGTCAGTGTTTCATAGAGATTGACACGATGGATGGCTAAATATACAAATAAGACTGCCCCCAAATGTAACCGTTTTCTCCGCATAGCACTTCAATAGGCTCTTCAATTGATAGGCTCTGGAAACGTAAAAAGTTATAAAAAGTCATATTTTTTAACATATTTTTTTATGATTAATTTTTTTTTTTGATAAGTTTTCGAATGGTCCTGGTTTCATTCGATGTTTTTTCAGCCAAGTAGGATGTCATTTCCACTGTTTTTCTAAAACTTTGTTTACATTCATGTGAAATTGCTCTGAATGAATCTTACTTCAATTTAGTTTAATGTGTGTAACGGATACGAAGGTAGCTCCGACCAAAAGTTTGCTGAATTTTAAGACAAAGAAAGAGACTTCTACCGGAAACATTTTCCTAAAGGGTGTTCACGATGAAATTGCCACACTATGAAATTGCTCTAACACTTTAACCGTTGGGTAGAATTTATTGAAAATCTGGGTGGATTTAGTTCATAGTGCATGGTGCATCCTACAAGTTTTAAAGTCCTTTGATCAAAACTCCCGGAAATGTAGTCGAAAGAACAGCTCGTGCGTGATAAAATCTTGCGCATTCATCACGAGAACAAGGATCATTTGCATCGTTCAATCGTTAAAACGTTGGGAATTGCGAATTCCACGGTGTCGCGAGTGATTAAGTGGTTCGAGGAACGATTGACCACCGATCGGAAGCCCAGAAGTGAAGGAAGAAATATTCCTTACAGCACCAAAATCACAACTCCGTAGTTGGGGCCTTCAACCGAAATCCAAAAGCCTCCGTTCGGGATGTGGCTCAAAAACTGCCCCTAAGCCGAAGTGACCTAAAGTTGTGAAGACAGTTGATGAACTAAAGAAAGTATAGGTTTTTATGCAAAAAACGGTTAATTCACAGGTTGTGCAGAACTTTATGGTCCGGGTTACAAAAAAATACGAGTAAAATGGTAAAATGAAGTTAAATAGTTATTTTTCGATCCCTGAAAATATGATTGCAATCGGATGAAAACTCGATTTTTGCGAATCCATTTTGTGTGTGACAATTTTATCCTGGACACCCTTTAGGAGATAAACGAAAACAGTGATATTGATATTGTTGTTGATATAGAAAAAAGTGATTAATTTTTTTTTTAAATTTGTTTTCGAAACAACACTTCAAGCACCCACCGATCAAACATTAGATCGACAAATTTACCCACGAAGGATCCATCTTGACCGAAGCTAAATCATTTGAGCGTTGTTCATCGATTGACTTTTCTCGAAATAAAAAACAATTTGGGAGAGTTGACCCGTTACTTATTAATGTTTTTTGTGAATAAGAAAAAGATTTCTTCGGAATAATTTTGCTTTTTTAAGCATTAAATCATAAATTTATTTAATTTTCTATCTACAGTTTTCTTCAATTGATAGGTCTAGCCCCTAATTTGGGACATGCTTCTCATATGTGAATTTTTTTCACATGGGTCACACCAGGCGTTACATTTTTTTTTTCGAAATTTTGAGAACAAACTTCTAACAAAAACTTGTTTTACTTGAAAATTGGACCACAAGGAAGCGTTTTCCATCGATAACTCAAAAATAGTGAAAATACACATGGAATTCATATGCAAATAGATCTTTCATGATTATTTTTATAATTATAGCAAATAATACGATTTGCATAAATAAATTTATTTATTTATTGCAATCCGAGCAACCGGGCTGAACCGGACTTTTCTCAAATTTAGTATAAACCCGGGTAAAATCGGGTAATCTGGCATGCTTAGTTTATGCTACATTTAAAAGTGAAGTGTTCACGAGCAAATGTTGTTCACCAGAACCAAAATGCAAAGTAGAATGGCAAACGGACCAACTGATTTTTGTGGTAACAATTTTTGGAATAGTTTCGTCCTTCGAATAGAAAATCAAAATTATGTACCGTAAAATGGGGTAACTTTGATCACCGGGGTAAATTTGACCAACAATAAATTTTTCCACATTATCATCAATAACATAGTCTTTAGTTTGAATTTTTGAAAACTGTTTTCTACGTTTGAAAGCCTATAAATTGAATATCAAATAGACAAAATTTGGTTTGTATTTGAAATTTTTTTTTTGTTAGTGAAAATCTTATTTCAAAATCTTAAATTATCTATTTTTCCAAGGCTCGCAAACAAACAGCTCTCCTGATGATACCAAAAAGCATTAAGAAGCAAACGGGTTGTTTAATGTTAAAGAACAATTTTTTTTCTTTGTTTATGAACAGTTATAGTGCTATTTTTAAAGTCATTTAATGATAAGTTTTTGATATTTAAAAAATATGGACATTTTCCAAAAGTAAGCCCGTATTGGGGAAAAGGATAGGAACCTTATCAAATCGTGAACTTTGAAGAAAAAAAAATAAAAATGTTAATTGTAGGAGGGCCTAGGGGAATGTGTGAAGGTGAAATTTCATTTGTAATTTGAAGCTCAAACTATTTAGCAATTATAACAATTTTTCCCCTAAATGTATGCAGAATCATAGTTCTTTTTTCGATTATAAATATTTTTAAAATTAAACGTTAAAAATCAAGGTTAAATGGATAAACCAGCATATGTAAATATTATGAAGGTGTTTTATATCCTTTATGATAAAAAAAACTCGTTAAAACCGTCAAAATAGAGAATGATCAATGTCACCCCAAATCATCAAATTCTCAACAGAGACAAAAACAATTTTTAAATCAAATTTTACGTAGTCAAATAAATTTCTGCATCCATTTTTACATCCACATTCCCGTTAACAGATAAAATTATCGAAATATATTGAAAAAAGTGATCAATATTACCCCCAATTACGGTACCAAGAAAAGTTGGACAGGTAGCAAGTTTCACGATCACATTTGCTTTCTATGTTTTCGGACTGATAAATTTTAACTTAAACACAAAATATTAAATTCTAATCGTAATGTAATGAAGTCTGTGGCGTCTTTTTCCAAGTTAAGTAGATATTACCAGTTCTATAGATTTTAGCTTATCTTCAAAAAGTTTTCTGCGTTTATTGTACGTTGCAGAACTTCACTCATTTACCTCGGATCTTCTATTCTTTCATAACTATTGCTATTTCATTTTTTTTCTTCACATTTTTGGGAATAGATCTTTGATTGAAAATTAAAATAGTTTAAAATCGTTAAGATTGTTTGCATTAATTTTCTGCATTAATTAATTTTCCATTACTTGAAGTGCCAAATTCGTTGCGCAAACCTTGTGTTTTCCAATTACACTTCCAGAAGCGTAACAGTTTTGAATTAGCACCTGAGAAATCATCAACCACTCACTAAGCTGAGAGGATGGCTGGGAAGGAGCTGGGAAAGGCAACAGCAACAATTTCCTAACACACTTTCACCTTACTAACAAAGCCTCCGCCCCCACTTTATGATTTCTCCTCTAGAGCTTTGAGAAATTTGAGGTTGGAGGGGATGGAAGAAGGAATCGTCGACGACACGGTTGCGGTCGGAAGCTTTCTAGACATTTGCAGCTCAGCAGGGAAATGGAGTTGGTGCTTTTTTTAACGAGCTGACGTCTCGAAGAAGGAAAGCAAGGGGAATGAATTTGGGTGAAGTGGAACCGTGAAGTTGAGCTTAATTAAGTCACTCCTCAGCACGGGCAATGGTGGATGACGATGAAGGTAGGAGGGTTGAGGAAGCAACGATGCGATCCGATCCTGTCACACAGTGCTGTTGACAGTTATGATTATTATTTACGTCGGTTCTGCGTATTTACCTTCCCCATTTGCGTGGTTGTCAGATGAAATTAGTTGGTCTATTTGACGGTTCCGTTAAGCTTGAATTAGCGTGCTGGGAACGCAGCTGTGCCGAAAGTTGAAGCGTAAGTAGTGTTGCTTTTAACTTTCGCAAACTAACATAAATTATCTCAAATGATGGGAACCATCAATCACTTTGGTTTATTTTAAAAAGATGTATTCACGTGTCAAATTAAATTTTGTGAATCTGCAAATTCATCATTAAATAATTTTAAACAGCATTTTGAAAAGTAGACATTTTTTTGACAATTTTGACAATTTTGAAAATTTTGACAATTTTGACAATTTTGACAATTTTGACAATTTTGACAATTTTGACAATTTTGACAATTTTGACAATTTTGACAATTTTGACAATTTTGACAATTTTGACAATTTTGACAATTTTGACAATTTTGACAATTTTGACAATTTTGACAATTTTGACAATTTTGACAATTTTGACAATTTTGACAATTTTGACAATTTTGACAATTTTGACAATTTTGACAATTTTGACAATTTTGACAATTTTGACAATTTTGACAATTTTGACAATTTTGACAATTTTGACAATTTTGACAGTTTTGACAATTTTGACAGTTTTGACAATTTTGACAATTTTGACAATTTTGACAATTTTGACAATTTTGACAATTTTGACAATTTTGACAATTTTGACAATTTTGACAATTTTGACAATTTTGACAATTTTGACAATTTTGACAATTTTGACAATTTTGACAATTTTGACAATTTTGACAATTTTGACAATTTTGACAATTTTCACAATTTTGACAATTTTGACAATTTTGACAATTTTGACAATTTTGACAATTTTGACAATTTTGACAATTTTCACAATTTTGACAATTTTGACAATTTTGACAATTTTGACAATTTTGACAATTTTGACAATTTTGACAATTTTGACAATTTTGACAATTTTGACAATTTTGACAATTTTGACAATTTTGACAATTTTGACAATTTTGTCAATTTTGACAATTTTGACAATTTTGACAATTTTGACAATTTTGACAATTTTGACAATTTTGACAATTTTGATAATTTTGATAATTTTGACAATTTTGATAATTTTGACAATTTTGACAATTTTGACAATTTTGACAATTTTGACAATTTTGACAATTTTGACAATTTTGACAATTTTGACAATTTTGTCAATTTTGACAATTTTGACAATTTTGACAATTTTCACAATTTTGACAACTTTTGAAAATTTTGACAATTTTGACAATTTTGACAATTTTGACAATTTTGACAATTTTGACAATTTTGACAATTTTGACAATTTTGACAATTTTGACAATTTTGACAATTTTGATAATTTTGATAATTTTGATGAAATTACTCGCATCTGTTGCAAAGCAAGATGTTTTGTATATACTTTTTTATATTTTTTTTTCAATCGTAAATTCTAATCAAAAATTCAAAACACTTCCAAATCGTATGATTAAACGTCAACTCAGCAAAATATCGTAGCCATATTTCTTAGAAATCATTCCGTATTGTGATTCTTGAGCCATCCCGAAACACATTCATCGAATCTTTGTTTTGTTTGGGTTTCAATTTTTCTGCCTGTCTACAGCTTCTCGTTTCCGATCTATAGATCATCTCTGACAGCAATTGGATTATCTTTAGTAGAAGCTGCCGCCCTCTGGAGGAGAAAGTTGGCATGATGTGTGAATCCGGTTTTCCTCCATCGGAATCGAACAAATTCATCTCTGGAGCCACCACTTTTTGAAACTCGATGATCCGATTCTTCCGAGCAACTAGCTCACTGCATCGCTGAGAGGCGCTGAGGAATTTGTTCTTTGCTCGTTTTGTTATCAGGTTCACATTTATTCCCACAACTTGCAAACCGATTCCAAGGAGTCGAAGCAAAGAGGTGAGCAAGTGGTGGCGAATTTCTGTGGAAAGATATGTTTTGACAAGAAGCAATGATATCCGGCTCAATCATTGCTGCTTTCTCGCTCACATTTTTTCATCTTCTGTCGGTTGAATTTGATTGAGACAACGTTGTCTCGGAATGGGGCGTGTGTGTGTTGGCAACCACAGAGAATATGATGGAAAGCAATGTCGGTGGTGGTTTGAATTGATTTTCAATCCAATTGAACAAATCCGGAAAAGGGAGCTTTAGGGACATGCATGACATCCTTACCCCGAGTGAGATGTTTTCCCGAGAGAGCGATTTTGAGTCGTTGACATTTTTTCCTTTTTCCCTGTCAGATATGGAGATATTGTAAGGTTCAATGACCAAGACTTTTGAGAAAATAAGAAAATATAAAAATATAATTCTAGATACCTGTTTCCAGTTAAAAGTTTCTCCATTTTAACAATTTAATGTCAAAAGAAAGTTTCATTCGAAATGTCGGTTAACTTATAAAAATCATGGAAAAAATCAGAACGAGAAAATAACGACATTCCAAGTTTTCTGTCTCGACCACCAATGAGAACAATTTTTCAAATTGACATATACCTTATTTGATTCACATTGTGTTGATAGTAGAAATGATTTAGGAATCCGTTCCTAGCTCAGAGTTCAATCTTTCCGACAATATGAAATACGTATTAAAAATCAAATACTGGATTTATAAAAAAATAACAGTTCTTTTTCCTAAAAGGAAGCTTATATCCATCGTAAAACTTCTGTTTTTATTTGTTTTTTTTTTTACTTTCATCTTCATCCTCAAAAATAAGATTATTGATAATGTTTTCAGATTTTTATCGCCGTCATAACTATGTTATAATATTTCAATGGCATTTCGGTGAGATGAACTCTAGTAGAATGAAAACCGAAAGATAGGAAATGATAGGTGGATAGTTAAAGCTAGGGCACTTTTGAGAAGAAAAATTGAAAGGTGGTTTTGAAATTGAAAGTCTAGGGTTTGTGGGAGAAATTTCAAACTAATCGGTTGAATATTTGCTTAACCGCTGCTGAGCAAAGATTCAACCGATTAGTATGAGATTTCTCCCAGATGCCCTAGACTTACATTTTCAAAACCACCTTTCAATTTTTCTTTTAAAAAGTGCCCTAGCTTTAACTATCCACCTATCATTTCCTAACTTTCGATTTTCATCCTACTAGAGTTCATCTCGCCGAAATGCCATTAAAATATTAAAACACGATTATTGATAATGGAAAGTTTAGTCAGTTGAATTGTTCTTGTCATTTTTTTTATTATTCTTGTAGTATTGGTCTCATTTCCCACAATTTTTGTTTTTTTTTAAATTCAGTATTGTCTTATTTTTAATGAAATTGAAATTCATTACCAACTAGTATTTTTACAACGGAAATTCATTACTGTTTTATTAATATCTTTGTTTCTTTCCTTTGTCTACCTTTATTTATTCAGTTTTTTTTTTATTTTAAAACTTATAAGATTATGATTTTTTTCCAATTTTTCTGTCGTATTTGACCAAATTTTTTTTCTATTATGACATATTTTATGTTGGTTTTTTATTCCACTTTGATTTTATTTTTGTCCTATTTTTGTCTCAGTTCGAGTTTTTTTTATCTTATTTTTGTCAAAGTTGGTATAACTTTTTTTCGAATTTTCCTCAAGTCTCTTTACAGCCCCATTTTTGTCTTTTTTTTTTGTTCAAAATTTCATCCCATCTTTGATGCTTTTTCGTTTTGACAAGATTGAAATCTTGTCTCTTTTTTGTTCTAATTTTGTCACTGGATGAATCTTGTCTAATTTTTGTTCTATTTTTCTTGTTTTATTTTTGTTTAATTTGTTGACTCAATTTTGCTACATAATTTTCCCTTTTTTGTCGCAGTTTAGCTCATATTTTTTTAGTTTAATCTCGTGTGTTCTTTTTAGTTCATACTCCTGTTTATATTTCGTCTTAAATATTGACATTTTTCTCCATCTAAAGGCATGATATTCTCAATTCGCAACTCATCTTCCATATTAAGAATAGATTAGAATTAAACAACAAAATCTTCAATCGAAAACTGAGTTTTTGGATAAAAGTTTTATTTCGTCTCCATTTTTGTATATAAGATAAGTTTAGACTTTTGAGTCATTTTCTTTATTTGAATCTATATGTGCAAATTGACATTTTGATTATTTTGGTAACTGAGTTTTTTAAGTATTTTGAAATATATGTAATTTTAACATTTTTTGCAATTTTTTATTTATGTTATTCAAGAAATATTTATGAATTTTTAAATTATTGTTTGACTAACATTTTTGCAATGTTATTTATTTTTGTAAAAAGTGTAATTTTTGAAACTTTTGAAACTTTTGTAAATTTTGTAATTTCTGCCATTTCTGTCATTTTTGCCATTTTTGTCATTTCTGTCATTTTTGTCATTTTTGTGATTTTTGTCATCTTTGTCATTTTTGTCATTTTTGTCATTTTTGTCATTTTTGTCATTTTTGTCATTTTTGTCATTTTTGTCATTTTTGTCATTTTTGTCATTTTTGTCATTTTTGTCATTTTTGTCATTTTTGTCATTTTTGTCATTTTTGTCATTTTTGTCATTTTTGTCATTTTTGTCATTTTTGTCATTTTTGTCATTTTTGTCATTTTTGTCATTTTTGTCATTTTTGTCATTTTTGTCATTTTTGTCATTTTTGTCATTTTTGTCATTTTTGTCATTTTTGTCATTTTTGTCATTTTTGTCATTTTTGTCATTTTTGTCATTTTTGTCATTTTTGTCATTTTTGTCATTTTTGTCATTTTTGTCATTTTTGTCATTTTTGTCATTTTTGTCATTTTTGTAATTTTTTGTCATTTTTGTCATTTTTGTCATTTTTGTCATTTTTTGTCATTTTTTGTCATTTTTGTCATTTTTGTCATTTTTGTCATTTTTGTCATTTTTGTCATTTTTGTCATTTTTGTCATTTTTGTCATTTTTGTCATTTTTGTCATTTTTGTCATTTTTGTCATTTTTGTCATTTTTGTCATTTTTGTCATTTTTGTCATTTTTGTCATTTTTGTCATTTTTGTCATTTTTGTCATTTTTGTCATTTTTGTCATTTTTGTCATTTTTGTCATTTTTGTCATTTTTGTCATTTTTGTCATTTTTGTCATTTTTGTCATTTTTGTCATTTTTGTCATTTTTGTCATTTTTGCCGTTTTTGTCATTTTTGCCGTTTTTGTCATTTTTGTCATTTTTGTCATTTTTGTCATTTTTGTCATTTTTGTCATTTTTGTCATTTTTGTCATTTTTGTCATTTTTGTCATTTTTGTCATTTTTGTCATTTTTGTCATTTTTGTCATTTTTGTCATTTTTGTCATTTTTGTCATTTTTGTCATTTTTGTCATTTTTGTCATTTTTGTCATTTTTGTCATTTTTGTCATTTTTGTCATTTTTGTCATTTTTGTCATTTTTGTCATTTTTGTCATTTTTGTCATTTTTGTCATTTTTGTCATTTTTGTCATTTTTGTCATTTTTGTCATTTTTGTCATTTTTGTCATTTTTGTCATTTTTGTCATTTTTGTCATTTTTGTCATTTTTGTCATTTTTGTCATTTTTGTCATTTTTGTCATTTTTGTCATTTTTGTCATTTTTGTCATTTTTGTCATTTTTGTCATTTTTGTCATTTTTGTCATTTTTGTCATTTTTGTCATTTTTGTCATTTTTGTCATTTTTGTCATTTTTGTCATTTTTGTCATTTTTGTCATTTTTGTCATTTTTGTCATTTTTGTCATTTTTGTCATTTTTGTCATTTTTGCCGTTTTTGTCATTTTTGCCGTTTTTGTCATTTTTGTCATTTTTGTCATTTTTGTCATTTTTGTCATTTTTGTCATTTTTGTCATTTTTGTCATTTTTGTCATTTTTGTCATTTTTGTCATTTTTGTCATTTTTGTCATTTTTGTCATTTTTGTCATTTTTGTCATTTTTGTCATTTTTGTCATTTTTGTCATTTTTGTCATTTTTGTCATTTTTGTCATTTTTGTCATTTTTGTCATTTTTGTCATTTTTGTCATTTTTGTCATTTTTGTCATTTTTGTCATGTTGGATAAGTTTGTCATTTTTGTGAGTTTTTGTTTCTTTTAGTCTTTCTTCGAATCGTTAGCTTGCATTTGTTATTATTAGACTCAGTATAAAATTACGTCAATTTTGGAACCAAATCCTGTATATCTTATTTTTTCCTTCTCGAAATAAAAACCGATAGAATGATTTGAGATTTTCTTCAAAAAATTAAGGAACTTTGTTAGTCGATATGAAGATATTATCTTTGTTACTTACGAATTGTTGTTTTTACGTACCTGGAAGAAAAAAAAAAGAAATTTTTATTAGTTCATGTAGAGTTCAAAATGAAGCCATTTATATTTGTCTATAAGATGGTTTTAAATATTTTTTTTTTCAATAACATAATTTTTGTGAAGATTTCTAATGATCAATTTTAAACCAGTTTCACGGTTTATATCCTTCTTTCCGCAGGAAATCTTTCAAAAAATTCCTGAAATTTCATTCCCAAATCAACTTTATAAACATTTGTTCTTTCTAATAATCCAGACCAGTTCGTCGCTTATCTCATTATGGTCCCACCCATTTGGGCTCAGACCTGCTGAACCAACACATGACTAACGATGATGATCGCTTAGCTTTCTTATCAATGTGTATCACAGTCTTTGCCTGTCCGTCTGCTTATCTCTTTCACACATTCTATTTTTAACAAGAGTAGGACTACTACCAGCTCCCAAAGAGCCATTCCAAACAAGGACCTTCATCATCAGAAATCCTGCTGCCATGTGAGTTTGTGTATGTGTTTGCGACCTTACAGATTCCATTGATCCATATATCCTGTTTCGAGATAAGAGCCTCCAGCTGTTGGACTATGTGAATGGTGGTCAGCATCAGCAGGCATAAGTTCATCAAATCATCCCCCCATTCCCGGTGCTACGCTTGGCACCAACAACGCAACGATGTCTGGTCTAATACGCCTTACGCCAGCCCTCCCAAACAGCGATAAGCTTAATGCGTCCGGGTTCAAGATACTCATTCTGAAGGGATGTGCCCGGTTCTGTAGTATTTTTTTTGCCTACCTCACACGTGGCTTTTGGTACTTCTTTATTGTTGACCATCCGGTTCGGGAATCACATCTCATAAGAAGAGGAGACATGTGTTTTTGATTAAGAACATCTTGAGCCATTGACCGCACCAAGCTAGGAGGGGAAAAATAGGAAAAAAGTAAGAATGAAAGAGTACGCCTCTTGCCTTTTGGTTCTCCAATGGCCACGGCTTTAACCTTCCCAGCAGGAGCCAGAAGAATGATATCTGTAATAAAGCAATGATATTATCCCCCCACAAGTTTTGTTTCTCACAGCGCTATTTTTGGAAACGACGAAACCGAGACCGTAACGTAAGTGAGTCCGGGGCACTAAAAGAGTCGGACTTAACCCGCTCGACCAACAACAGACAGGGAAAAAAGCCCTTGTGGCTACTTTATGAGACACAGCTTGAAGATTTGGCCATGGTTTGTGTCCATTACGGGCCAAGCCACCGAAAAACCGGTGGGTTCCGAAACAAGCCCCAGCCAGCATCAGATTGAAAACCTGAACTGGAACACACCGATTATCCTCCGTTGATAATAGATGATGCTGATTTAGCTGAATCCTTTTATCTCGGAGGCACCAAACTTACTATTCACTTGTGGACCTTCCGGGCGCCAAGAGAGCAAAATGGCTTTCGGTTTGATTTTTCGGGGAGTGCCGGTCATTGGACTCACTCTAGTTTTCTCGCTTCGGATGGTACCATAGGGATTCCAAACGGGGGCTTCCATTAAAAATTTAAAACGTGGTTTCGATGTTTTATAAAACTTGAACTGAGAAAGCTCAAAGGTGAATATTTTATTGAAAAGTTATTCCAAAATTATTCTCAATAATCCTTCTAAATTTAATTACAATTGTACTTAAAATTTTTATATGATGGTGGTAGCAGAAATTGAGTTTTAAAATATTTCAAAGCAATATGGAAAAGTGTATTTCAACTAATAAATGCTGCAACCAATTAAACACTTTTTGTGGGTTGGAAGTTTCAGCGTTTGTAAGATGCTAGCCATCATATCCTCAAAAAATGTACGCTTAGAGTTAAGTGAAAGAAATCCTTTCGGGGAAATATCAATTTTCATTGAAATCCTGTAAAAAAAAAGAAAATCAATGGACTCCAGAGTAATCCGAAACGTGGATAAGAACCTCTCGGAAAAAATCCAAAAGTTATAAGATTGCATCTGATTCGTTTTGAAAATGTCAGATTACAACGACGAAACATCAAACCATGCAATCAAAAAAAATCAGTTGTGGTCCTAAATTTGAAACTTAAAATTTTGAGCAAGGTATTAGAAAGATTGTGTTTAATTATTACTTAAAAATTATTCAGCGATTTTTTTTTCAATCGTGGTTAACTTTCAAGAATATTACCTCTATAGAGTTAGGGACCTATTTTGGATTGCTTTGGGAAGTGGGATGCTTTTCTTGAAATAAAAAAGTTTATGATGCAATTTTTGTCGTTTGTTGCAATGCAGCAAAATTTAAGCCTAAAAATTGTTTATTCGAAAGTTACTCTGGTCGATATTGAAGACAACCATGTTTCTATTTTGGATCACCCGCGGGACCTCTTCTGGACCACCCTTAAACTAGATAAGATATTTTTTCGAATTTTGCTACTGTCTTGACAGCAGTTGGTTCATGCGTATAATTTAGTCAACCATTTATTGTTACTTTTGTACGGTCCGTCCCGACTTAGATTGCATCACGCGGAAAACGCTATAGAAAATTAACTAGTCGACCGATCATATTCAATTTTTCAGTGAACAAAATAAATACAATATTGAGCTTTGGACATATTTACTTCATTCGAATTAAAAACTTTGTCTTCTTATCGATATAATCATATTTTAAGCCTATCAATGTTCAAAAAATATTTTAAACATTTTGCTGCAGCTTCTTCGGTACAGAAATCAATTTTTCATCTTTTCTTTCTCAGGATTGAAGTCCTCCAAATGTTTTCATAATGTTTAGTTTAAACTTACCCAGAAGTTTTGGATGGGTCTTAAGTTCCGGATCATTGAGAGGATTCAAGTCCTTAGGACCAAAAGTTACCACCTTGGGTCTAGATATCTCTAAAGATTTTTTTGAATAGTGGAACGATCGAGAAAAGGTCAAAATAGAGCAGAAATCTGCTCTTTAACTTGATTGGGCATGCCAAACCATTAGCAGACTCGGTTCCATAAAAGAAACAAAAATGATGATGACTTTTCAGTACAAAATACTATTCAATTTTCCCAAGCAAACATAAAAGAACAAAGTTACTTAAAAATCGAAGCTTTTAAGACCCCAGGGTTTGAGGATTTCAAAAAATAACCGCAAATCGACTCAATCTTTTGTTTTAATCAACAAATTCCCTGGCTATGTGAAAGAGTTTTTTGAGATTTTCTTTTCTCACCCTAAAGAAAAGAAAATCTCAAAAAACTTTTTCACATTGCCAGGGAATAGTAAGCAGTCAAAAACGCTAAAATTTAAAAAATATTTTGAAAAAAAATTGTATAACATTTGAATGTCTTTTCTGAAGAATGTTCATGTAAGGTTTGTTAATCAAAGAATATTTTTAATCCGAAGTTATATTTTTTTGGAACTTTCAGTACATCTCTGACGATTTTTGTATGAAAAATTTTGTTTTCCCATACAAATGTCCAAACAAAATTAAAAATTGGTGCGCTAATTCAAGACTGGGTGGATCGCTTCCAAAACTTGGATTGGTATTTCTGGCGGCAAAAACAATCAAAAAAAGTGATGGAAGGTGTAGGAATGTGAGAATTCGAAATTTCTATACAAAACTTGCAGTGGTTTAGTGCTTCCTTCCCAATTTTATCAAATTGAACTAAATCAGAGTAATTACAAAAAAAAAAATTTTTTTTTTTGAGCTTTTTTGCCATATAAACTTATTTCGATATCCTTTGATTAATCTTCAATCTGCGAATCTATAATGTTCCTAGCGAAAAAGTTTTAATAAAATGTTTTTCGTATTTTGAAAACCTGGGAGTTTAAAAAAATAAGCTCATTAAATAATCTCTCGTTATAAATGTCATTCAATTAAATGAAAATGACACACTTGATGTTGGATGTAAGGAAATATTAAGAAACACATCCATATTTGTTTTCCTGAGTTTCTTCATATAAGCGCAAGGGTAACAAAACGATATTTGATTGATCCTCATTTGGAAATTTTACGTAGGAAAATGCAACAATTTGAGATAAGTTTTTGATAACAATTGCATTGAATTTAAAACTGATTTAAAACTCTGATAGTTAAATATTTTTATGATTTTTTATTCTGAATGATTGATCTGAAATATTGTGGTTTGGTTATTCAGTGTGAAACTCATTTCTCTTTGTTAATTATGACCGCAGAATTTTATTTCTTAAACTAAATTCAATTCTGAAACAAAATTTTAAAATACGATTCTGAAGTCTGAAGCGTTTTGAACTCTTTTTAACTTAAATTTCTTTTGAATTCCACTCATTTTTATATGATTTGTGCTTACGTAAGAACTTTAACTATACACATAACACACGACGTATTACAGGACACGACACATAACGTTCTTACTTAACGGAAAAAGGATATAAAGTATCTATCTAAGTATCTTTTGAATTTCCAGCTTTTATTCTTGATTTTTTACTTCATATAACCCTCTTAAACTCAACCCCATATTTAGACGGAGTTTACCGAAAATTCCGGTTTTACCATATCCGATTACTTATAATAACCTTGCACGCAAAATTTTTCAGAACACGTCCATCTAATAATCCATGCTCCTGACAGTTATTTCTTTAAATTTTTACTATTCTGATTAATTTACAAAAAAAATGAATTTAAGTTAGCTAGAAAAGGTGTACCTTACAAAAATCCCGAAAAAAGGAAAAAAAATTGATGTGATGTCAGAAATTGATATACACAATACGATTTCTACGTAATTTATCTAAATGGAATAGTTAAATTACTTAAAAATTGTAGTTTTTTTTAAAGCCTTATATCTCTGAAACCAGAAAATCTTGGCTGAAATCAGGATCCTTCATTAATAAAAGGACAAGAAAATAATTTCAGCTTTAAGTTTTTATGTAGGTTGATTAGTTCATCAGCTACCACCGATGACTGATTTTATTAAAAATTGTTGAATATTAAAATTTGAAAGATTGAAAAATAAAATATGAAAGATGATTTGAATTTAGGACGGCATAATCTTCCCAAATCAGATACTTTTAATACCACCAAAATGCTGTTATATTGTGTTGTTGATACATTTCTTTTATGAAGAGTCATAATCAATTGCAATTGAGAAAATTAGCTTTTTTGTCAAATATGAAACTGGATCATTATTTTAAATTTTAATTATCATTGTGTTGAATATCTGGAAACCATATTGACGATATGATTGGTGAGAATCTTGAAACACAGTCGTGTTGGTCAGAAATCACACAAAGATCTTTCAAGTGCTCAACGAGAGTTTATGCCTCGTTGCCTTGAAAATTGTCAACTAACTGATAATGGGATCGTTTTAATAATTGTAGAGCTTAATTTAAAAAATTTAAAATAAGCGTTTTTTGGGACTTACTATCCCTTCTGGACTCTGAATCTCTAAAGATTCAACTTTCTGACTCAAATTTATAGATCCCATAATTTTTTAACCTTAAATTTTTCAATCTATTGGGTACTAGCTATCTTTTTTATTTATATGACCATCATCTGAATATTTGAAATATTCTAAACAGAAAAGTGTAAAATGGAAATAAAATTTAAATTATAATTTGTGAATTTAAAACGAACAACACACATGCATTTCATGATGGTTTTCATTTTCAAGTTTCAGAACTAATTATTCCAAACTAAATAATAGATGATTATGAAATTTAAATCTAACGTTTGATACTGAAATTAAATTTTTTTTGTGATTCATACTTTCACTTTGAAATAAAAGTGTTGTTTTAATATTTTGATTTAGACTTTTGATTCATGAATCAACTACAAAAACCTTAAAGAGAACTAGAGAGATAAAAAAAATAATTTTCATAACTGCCGAAATACATGTACCTTAAAAATTAGAGCAATGATCGGCAAATGCAAACATAGTTTTTTTCTTCAAAAGTGTTCTAAAATTAAGATATTAATCCGAAAGTTTTTTAATATGCGTGCTTTCCCCAAATGTACCTTTCAATAGTTTTTAAACCTAAAATCGTTCGATTCGTCAGTATTCCGTCTCACGACATAATTTGACGAACATAATTCATCAAACTCACTTGATCCATGACTCCATGGCACTTCTCCAATTTCTCGGACATCCCACATTCGCCAGATCACGAAAATTTTTCCCAATTTTTTTTCATATCTCGGCATACCCTTATAAAACCGGGCAATCTGTCAACTTTATTCTAGAGGGTGAATGGAAAGTCCTGATTTTGACAGAAACCATTCCAAAAGCCCATTATTTTTTAAGTAATAGACTATTTAACTTACTCATAACTTGCGTTAAGAATATCCATTTTAATTTTGGAATCAAGTAGTTTAAAAATATCCACGACACAAAAGCCCTAGAATACATGCTATAAATTTTACCCCAAGTGCTCTAGCTCCTATCAATACTTCATTCCTGCCAAACAGTTGTACTTTTAATTTCAGAACTCGCCAAAATTCCTTACATTAATAAAAAAAATCGTTCGATGAATGCTGGGAATTTCGGCGAGCTCAGAAATTAACAGTACAATTGTTTGGCAGAAATGAAAGTTTTGATAAGAGGAACGCAAGAAATTCTTAATTGAAAGTTATCAGTATGTTTAATTGTCTTTTAAGAAAAACAATGGGCTTTTGGGATGGTTTTAGTCAAAATCAGTACTTTCCATTAACCCTCTAGAATAAAGCTGCCAGATTGCCTGATTTTAACCGGGTATGCCTGGATATTGTAAACAAAATTAGGAATAGTCCGGTCCGGTCCGGTTGCTCGGATTTCGTTGAAAAAATCACGAATTTATTCACTCTATTGGCAAAAAATAAAAATAAAAACAATTTTTTTTTTATTTATGCGTCCAAAATGAATTTTTGTGAGCAAATTTCGTTAAAATAATCACGAAAAGATTCATGGAAGCCACAAATACAATCAAAAATCATCTGATGAGTTTAAAAAAAAAAAAAAATCTTCAAGTGTTTTTTTCTCTGCTGAGTTTGTTGAATTATTCCTGGTTTTTTGACCAAAATTACCAGGATGTTGCTCAGATTTTTAATCGACAATTTTGATATCAAATGCTGGGATTTTGCCGGATTGGTCAGGTCCGGATACGTGCTGCAAAAAATCTGGCAACTTTACTCTAGAACCAATTTTTCGCTGAGAATTCACAGAAGTTGTATTTTGTGATCACACTAAACTTTTGGTATTGAAAAATCCTTATTGAAGGAAGATATTTTATTTATGAAATAAAATATTTATAGGCATGCTATATCATTTTTGAATAACTTCGATTTTTTTTCTTCAAAAAACCAATATGTCATCTTTGTAACATTTAAGGCTATATATTCATTTTTTTTTTTCAGGACAAAAGCTATAAAATGGTTTCTGAGTCTACGAAAATTACGATTTTTGGTAGGATGAGCCATTTGCTCATTTTTGTTGACTTTTAAGTTTCTCTTAGCTAATGCGAACGCCTCGTGCATGTCAAACATCTACCATCATTTAGGATTCATAGAACAACATCTTTTTTTAACATTTAGCGATTTTTTGTTCTAAAAATAATAATTTACGGAATTTTTTAAGTTATATATGTCTGCTTTCAATTTGTTACTTCATGAAATCTGCATGAAGTCAATGCCAGTCATCAATTAAATTAACATTTTGTTCAAAATGTTTCGAAATATGATGACCAAACAATTCATTCGAAAGAAAACTTTTAAACAAACAGTTATCAATAGCAACACCTTCGGAAAGCTTAAAATATGAACAGCTCAAACTGGGAGTGGCCTTTTTTTTTTGAAAGATATCATTTTGGTAGCATTAGAAATCGTTGGTTCATGTGTTTTTCAATCTGAAATAGCTATTGAGAGCTAGGTTTAAAACTTACCACCATTCTGGATTGGTTAAAAAAAACATGATCCTTTATTCCATGTATTTATGTTTTTTTTTTCAAAGCAATGTCAACAATGTTTCCTAATCGATTAAGTTTGTCGTAGAACTTGAGTTGTATGTCATCATAATACAAAACTGTGAATTTTCAGCGAATAAATAAACTGGATTTTAAATAATGGCTTTCTTCAATGGCAGAAGAAAAAGGAAAAAAATGACTGCTTGAAGAGACTCTACGCTTCTGAAGCGCCTATTGGAAAACTGATTGCCCCAATGGAAAAATTGAATGCATATTAATTTTTTTTATCCACAACAGCTTTACATATCACTTTTAAAATTTTTAAACAATTCCACCAAGTGGAAAATTTTGAAAATTCTAAAGTTTACCACATGAACATGATCTAAATATATTGTAATAAAAAATCGAGTGGTTTTGGTATATTTTCTAACGGGTTTTTACCGTTTGCTGGAGAGGGGGGGGGGGGGGTTGATCAAGTCGATCAATCCCCGCCCCCCCCCCCCCCTAGGACTGCGCTTTGCTTACTGAATTTCTGCTTCGAAACAGCTCAGCATTATGCAATGCGTCTCGTTTCCGGTGCGGTGGGATAATTTGTGTACCTACTTGGGAAATCAGTCAAAATTATGCAGAAGTCATCTAAGAGCTTAGTTCAGACTATAAACTGACCAAAGAATACAAAACCTAGCTGCAATTTGGGTCCATTTTAAAAGTTGCTCTAGTGTCATCAAATTTGTGGCATCGGAACATGAAAGATGATAACAAAACGGTCCGTTAATGCTGTTGCTTTTCAACAAAATTCCGATGTATCTAAAAATAGCTGAAAATTATCGATGAAAATCGGTTCAGTAGTTCAGCAGATGGAACGAGAATTGTAAGCCAGTGGTTTTCATTTTTTTTTAACTCACCGCTCCCTGGATACTTTAGAACTAAGAGTTGAAGAGTTGAATATTGTTCTAGTGTTTGCGCTCTTTTTCTTTAAAGATCTCTATTTATTTAAACTTTAAACTATTTAAACTAAAAAATAAAAATAAACATTGTTAACAATACACTTCTAAGCAAAAATTCGCAATTGGAAATTTTCTACAGCGTTTGCAAAGTGATAAATTTTGATGTGAGACACCCTTTGTTTTACTTCCAATATTCTTGTTTCGATTTCCTTGCCTAGATTCCTAGAACCTAAAGTAAGGTTGCCAGAATTTTTTCAGGACGTGTCCGGGCCGGACAAACCAGGCAATTTTCTTTAAAAACCTGGCAAAATCCGGACATTTTATTTCTAAACTGTCGACCAAAATTCCGGGAAATATCTTAGCAAATTTTGTCAAAACCCAGAAATAACTCAACAAAAATAAATATTAAAAAAAAAGAAAAAAAAATCATTTTTTCATCAAAATTTATAAACAGATTTGAAATCGTTTTGTTGATTGTTTGATTTGCAAAAATATGGACAAAATCCGGGTATCCGGATAAAACTGGGCAATCTGGCAATCTGACAACCTTAGCCTATAGCAGTATGATTCAGCAGTATGATAAAAAAGAAGAAGTTGATCATATTGAACTAGTTATTCTTTGACTGTGTTTGCAAATTTTTATCACTTATTTCTTTAAAATTTTACAAATAAAATTTCAACCGGTTGTAAAGATGATTATCTGACTTTTCAGAAAGCACTGCATGAATTGTTTGGTTTCATTCACAATTTCCATGGGCTTTTGATTAATAACTTTTTTTTTCTTAAATGTTACATTCTAGCCGAGCAGGAAACGCCGTTTCCTGATCAGAGACATTTTGCCAACCCTGTCGGTTCGGCCACAAAAGTCGTCGCAAATGAATTGTGTATATTGTGGAAGCCCCGGAACAATCTAACCCTGATGGCAATAAATTAATCATTCTCCCAGAAATGCGTCCTTTTTTCGTTTCCCGGAGCCAAACCACACCCTCAAGAGACCACCACCAACACTAATCTTCCAGGAGGAATCCCATCCACCAGTCGACCAGGCAGACACGCAGTGCATCCGAGATTTCCCTTCCAAATCCTGACGCGTTCGTTTTGATTTACGAAGGAACAAATGGATTTATGAGAGACACCGATCTACTACTGGAAATGGAATGTTGCTCCATGGACCGCCAAAAAGCTGTGACCCCATGTATGTATGTGTGTGTGTCACTCTCTACTATTGTGGCACATCAGGCTTAACAACGAACTGGAAGGGAAGACAAACAGTGGATTTTGGTTTCCATTCAGTTTCTGCTCTCAGCTGAAGGTTTGTTTGTGGGGGAGGCTTTTGGATGTTATCTTCAACTGTAACGGTTCCATCTCCGGCCTTGTCTTGGGACCAACGGTTTATGAAAATGGCAATGGTAACGTTTTGTTTCACAGGGAAACTTGGAACTCCTAATAGTTTCAACTGTCTCAGTGCTGGGTATTTAGCGTGTGATGTGGCGGTATGTTGATATTTTTTTTTAAAACGTGCCAGCTAATTGATTACCTAAACGAAGGCGTACTTGGGTATTCTATTAGAACACTTTTAGCCCTTGGAATTATGAGACTATTGAAATCAGAAATTATGGGTATTACGGAACAGCGAGTTAAAAATTGAATTGCTTTGCTTGCTAGGGCTTTTAATTATTTCATGAAATGTTTTTGAAAAGGTTTCATAAATCAATAAGTTCCCTAGCTATGCAAGGCAACTTTATAAAAAAAATTATTTTCATCCTATGGTTTCACAGCTTTTGAATAAGCATGCAAAAACGATCTTATTAATTAAATAATTTTGAAACAAAAATTTTATATAACATCGAATATCTTTTCTGGGGTACTAGTTAGGTGTATGCTTTGTTCACATGAAATGTACTGCAAGTATCTAGAAATATTTTTCATTCAAAGTTATATTTTTTGGAACTATCAGAACATTTCTGGCAATTTTTGAATGACAAATTTTGATTTCCCTTACAAATTTTCATACAAATATAAAGCTCGATGCGCTTATTCAGGACTGGATGGATCGCTTCAGAATTTGTTATTGCTTTTTCTGGCGTTAAAAACAACCAAATAAAGTTATGGGAGGTGTTAAAATTTAAGAATTTGAAATTTCCATACAAAGCTTGCAGCGGTCTATTGACCATATTCCAACATCGTGTTTATGTTGTGCTAGAATTTTATGCAAAAAATTGACTTGTTTCGCCAATATAACATATTTTAACATTCTCCACATTTTATGATATAAACTACATTTGCTGTTTTTTTTTGGAATTTCATAAGTAGTTTTTGTAAACATTGTATTTTTAACTTTAACAGAGATCGCATTAAATCTACAAAAGTTAAAGTGAGGAAAAAAATCGAACAAGCCAAAAACTTTATAACAAACACTGACAGACAAATTTAAACATAACATCAAATATAAACAAATAACTTCAAACAGTACTATAGATGATAGCTAGATTGAATTAATTTAAAATAGTATAGTAATAGAATAGTAAAAAAAACGATATTATGGTAAAATAAATTTAAATAAACGTCCGCTAAAGAGGAGCGAAAAGCCAAAAGTAGCTCGGAACGTTCGAACCAATTGGCAAGTAATTTTGTAGTTATTTATTCGCCGAAAAAGTCGATAGTGAAATCAAACCACAAATACTTTTAAAATAACACAAAAATGTCAAATGTTTTGGTTTGATGGCTGATGATGTGTAATCAGAACATCAATGAATTTACGCTGTTGTTTAAGCGTTATTCGAATCGAAGAAATAAGATTTTGTATTTTGAATTGAATTCAAGGATTTCAGTTTATTTTTCCACCTAATAGCCAAGTTTTTTATCTTTTGTTAAGAGTTTAGAAAATTGATATAAATGAAATGTTGTTAGGAAACTCAAAAACTTTTGATAGGTATTCTCTAAAAAACTAACTTGATATTATTATCAAGTTTACACAGCATTTTTCACAGAAACATTTTCGGTTTTGTTTGTAGAACCATTAATCGTTATACGTACGTTACTCGCTTTTCGGTACAATTTCCATAAAAAAAACTGTTTAGTAATATCTGTTTTACTAAACAGTTTTTTTATGGATTATTAGGCATTATTACAATTCTTAAGTGTCATTTGCGATAATTTATATTCTTTGATGCTACAGTGAATCCCCGATATTGTAAATTTTTTTTTATCTTTTTTTTAATTCATTTCTTTTTTTTCTTATGCATGAATTAAAATAAGTAAAAATAATATTTCTAAATACAGTTTGATTATTCATTTTTAAATATTTTTAACATGAATAGTTTTTCGTGATGAATAGAATCTTTTGATAATACATTCTAAAATCTTTCAAATCATGATTAGGATTTTTTATATAGAATCCTTTAGTTACTCATAAGGAAACTTTCTTTAATCGACGGTTGAGATCTTAACATTTGCATCAATATCTTGTGAACTTAGCTTAAGATTGCCAGAAGCTCTCCCGCACGTATCCGGGTAGGGAAAATCCGGGCTTTTTTTTATTCAAAACCTGGTAGAACAAGGAATTATAATTCCAAATTTTTAAACCAAAATACGAACCATTCGGGAAAATTTGCCAAAAATACAGAAACTGTTGAATATAATCAAACGAAAATAAAATATTTGAATCACTATTTTTTCTTTAGAAAACATTACCAGATTTTGAATCGTTTTTCAGGTTCCGAAAAAATCGTGTATGTTTTTTAAAATAAATCTAGATTGAAGAATTCTATTTTTGGGGTACAAAATTTAAAAAAAAAACGATGCAATTTGATTTTCAAAAATAAAAGTGTTAATGAATCCAGACAGAATCAAGATATTTTTTATCAAAATTTGGGCAACCGGACCGGGCTGAACCTTATCCATTTTTTTATTAAATTTTTGGACAAGTTCGGGTAAAACGGGTAATCTGGCCATCTTAACTATGCTTATTTGATTTGAACTTATAGTGAGTTTTTTTTAAGAAAGCTTAAACTTAAAAAAAAAAGAAATCTAAAAATAAATCCAATTCTCAAAAGTAAGAGTTAAAGATTGAAATATTGCGGTTAAAATTGGATTAAAGCAAACTTGATCTAAGGTAAAGATTTTGGTTTGAAATTTGGTTCTTAATAAAACTGCAATTTGAAAAATGTTAAACAATACGCTCAAACATGTGAGATTCTTTGCAATATTTTTAAGAAATGATACATGTTTCTTTCTTTTCAATTACTTTTATTACAAATCAATTGCTGTGGATGTTTTTATTTAAATAATTTTTGTTTTTCATGATACTAAAATTGCAAAATGAACTCAAATTCTACTTAATTTTGTCAAAAAACTGTAATGTTTCCAAGTGTAAAATTTAGTGACGATCTATAAGGTGGTTTTTGCGATAGCATTCAATGAATTAGTTCATTGACCAAAAGTTTTACCCGGGATCGTGAAAAATTCAAGAAAAAGCCTTTTAGAAGCTACAAACAGCTTTCAATCAACTATTCGGCCAAGTTCATGTTGATCTCGTTCTAAAAGTCTTTGGGAATATAACGGAGAGCTAGTATTTGAAAAAAAGTGAAGATGATTGATTCAATGAAAGTGAAGAATGTGAAAGGTTTTATCAAACGCAATCCGATAACTTCGATTGTAGAAGTGGTTAAAAAAGGTTATTCCTTCTGTTTTTTTTTAACAGACTACGAAAAAGGCCTCACTTCATAATGACAAGTTTAAAAAGTTGTCCACCGATGAAAATAACAAAATATGGTGGTCAAACCGTGGTGTTTCGGAGAATAAGAAAAAAATGTCGAAAATTTTCATGTTTTGCTTATAAACCGAATGATGGACCCGTCATATTTTGGCCCGATTAGGCATCATGTCATTTTGCCAAAGACACACTAGGTTGGTACAAAAACAAAAACGTATGTTTTGAGTCAAAAAACATTAATCAGCCAAATTACCCCAAGACTTTTTGGGCTTTGACCAAAGTAAAGCTACGAAAATACATAAAACCAGCTTATAACATCGGAAAATTTAAAAAAGAATGGCAAAAAATGGTGACACAACTGAGCAGATGTTTATGAGTCATATTCGAGGAAAAGTGTGAAGTCTGGCTTATGAATAAAGATTTTAATCATATATGAGTACAGTGTTGGCTAGGACACAAATAATGATTCAGTGCCAAACAAAATAATTAAACTTTAATAAAACAATTTTTTTTTATTATTTTGAAAGTGTGCTTACACACGGCCAAATACACGAGGAAAAATGTCTCTTAATGCAAGCACTTTCAACCCATTGAACTTCCCAAATTCGCACAAAGCTGATATCCTATTTTAGTTAGATTTGATATCATTTTTGTATTTAAAAAAAATGTGAAGGAGTGATAATGAGTTAGCTACGTGTTTTTTTTTTGCAGAAGGAGGACAATGTGCTAAACTTGTCATAACATATGTAGATAAAATAAAAAGTTTGAGTTAATTTTGAGGACAAGCTCAAATGCACATCTTCACCCTCATTCGTTCCTAAAATTTTTACGTGTTACAGTCCTTGGAGTGTCAAAATTAATATATCGAGAGACTAAGACTAAGAGAAAAATCCGAAAAATCATGCTTTGGAAGAAAAACTGAAGATCAGTCACTGAATGTTTAAAAAAAACCTTCCACTTAGTTTTCAAGAAAGCTGAAGCTAGAAGCTATATTTTGCACTTGAGAATATATTTTCTTGGAATTTTCAAGATGATATTTTATATATGGGAGAGTGGGGAATCATGGGCCACTTTTTTTCGTTGTTCCATAACTTCTTTATTTTAAATGATAAAATGAAAAAAAAATCGTATGTTTTTCTACATTTTCAAGGTATCATAACGAATAATCATAAATTAAGTTTAAAATTTTTAAGTTATTTTCCCCAAATTCGGACTGTTTAAAAAAAGCAATATTTTTTGGATTTTAAAAAATGGTGGGGAATCGTGGGCCACGAAATCCAAATTGACCAAATAACATGCAAAATTTATGAGTTGATTCAAAACTGTGATTTCTTAATTCATTTCGTTATTTAAAAGCAATTTCAGATGATGAAATAAAAAAAAAAAGAGCTGTGTATGATCGCATAGATTTCAAAACCTGGATCGCGAACGTATTGGAAAAATTTCTTATATAGGATGGACAAAATATTTTTCATAACTCTTCATTTGGTATAAGAAAACTTTTCAGATAAAGAAAACGTATTTTAAGTTCTGAATGTGTATAAAAACATGAAAATACAGGTGGTCCAAGGTGTGTGGCCCACGATTCACCATAAGCTATGATGCAAATTGGTTGCGTTTGTGTGACTTATTCATGTTTTATCAAAAATTCATTTTAATTTTTTTTTTGTGGTGATAATCTTAAGAAAATCCTTAAAAAATATATCCTTGTGCACAATGTCTTGTTTCTCACTTTCAGCTTATTTGGAAAATAAGTGAAATTTTTTGCAGCATTTCTAAGCTAATCTTCATCTTTTTTCCGAAGTTTTTTTTGTTTTTTTTTCTTAAATTTTGAATAACGGAAAACTGGAGTTTTTCAGCTGAACATTGTCGTTATATCATATTTGAGTTGCATTACAAGGTTTCCAAAACTATAAGTTTTTAAAAAAAAATCTGTTGAGAAACAAGCCAGATACAGCGGTTTCAAGCGAAGAGTGTCAAATTAATACTCAAGGTCCGATTAGGGGTTTTTTTTCATGATCCTTTAAGGTGCGTCCATGAAAAAAGTAATTATGCAAAATTAAAGAATTCAAGAATTCATTAAGGGTCCCCGAAATTTTTTTTAAATTTGGATGCACCTGAATAAAGTTACAAGCTACCAAATTTCCATCTATGTCATACCGACACTCAAGGGCGGATTAGGGATAATTAAACGCCGAACTGAACTTGAGTGTTTCCTTGCTGATACGGGGAATCGAACCCAGTACGCTTGGCAATCTTTAACCAATCTCTTGTCGGTTTAACCGCTAGATCTCTTCAGGGCTCCTGGAACCAATATAAATTCTTATTTTGTTGATGAAACTAACTCATATTGACATGTTTTCCTTGCTTAAGGATAATATTTAAAAAAAAAATGTCGATGAAAATTTAATTACTTTCAAGGTTAAGGGGGGGGGGGGGGGGCTAGGGTCTAACGGGTAAAAAAAACACCATTTTCACGATTTTTTTTTTCTAGAGCTATCGTTTAAAAAAATGAATTCAAATTTTTTGCATTATACAAAGCATTGTTAAAAGAACATTTAGTAATTTTTTCGTAAAAAAATATTGAAAAATAAGCCGGTGACGGAGCACTTTCGAGGATGCCTTTTAGAAAACAGAATTTGCAGTGGACACTGTATCTCAGCAAAGAATCATCTGAAGTCAAAAAATCCGAGCAAAATATTTTGATAGATGTTTTTCTAGACCCCAACGTTTTAATTTAACTTAAAAAAAATTTATGAAATTTTTGTGGCTGTTTTAAGTAAAAACTAAGATTTGTCACGAAAAAATCCGCCATTTTTTATCTGTAAAATCTCCCCAAAGTTTAAAAAAAAAGAAAAATGTTGGGGTCTGGTATTTTATATGTAGAAAATACGTTCTAAATTTGAAAAGAATCGGATAAGTAGTTTTCAAATGACGATGTCCACGGACTTTAAAAATGTGCTTTCGAGAAAAACGCGTTTGAAGTTTCTGCTCTTGCTTTCTTGCAGTATTATATAGGAGGAGATAAAGGCCTATAATTTCTACAGTTTTGCTTCAATTGACTTGAAAATTTGGCACAACATTCTTGAAATGTTTAACAATAAGAAAATAAAAAAATAAAAAAAATCGATTTTTTTAAAGTGTTTGCCCAACACACCCCCCCCCCCCCCCCCTTAAATCCAACAGTGTCACAAGCTTGTATTCATATGTCAGGGATTCTTTACGACCTTGAAAACTGAGTTATTCACTCCTAGTCAAGTCACAAAATCAAGAAATTAATTGGTCACAATGATAATTGCTAACTAATTGCTAATTCACCGAATTCGCTACACCTCTGCGCCATAAGTGCTCTAAGCACTGAAGTTGTCATTCATAGAAACGGTTTGTCCTGCTTCGAGATGGCTGCTTGCGGCCTGCCAAAGCTTTTCACTGCTCTTCGGTCAGCATTATTGTTTATTATGACAGCTAAACGAATAATACGGATAAACGAGATAAGTGATTGTTTGTGTGTGCCCAAAGGCATTCTCCTCATTCGACTGAAAGCAAAGCGGCCATCATTAATCATCCAAAAGGCGAATGGCGGCTGCTGCTCGGTGGACCGACTTTTACGTTATTTGCTAAAACTGACAGCATCGTCGTCGTCTTCCGTTTCCGTCGTCATTTTCGTCATCATCATTGGTCTGATCTACGACAGCTGAATTTGCTCAATTTCGGCTCCAAAGGGAAGATCTATTTCAATCAAAAAATTTTGAACCATGTCTCCGACTGCCTTAAGTTGACTCGATTTGAGGGTGGCTTCAGTTTGCTGTCGCTCATACAGTCATACATGTTTGAATATTCGGAAAAACGGCTCCGAAAACATTCCAGAAAGTCCTTCCCAGGGTAACCCATCATCGTCGGACAATCTTGACCATAACTCCAAAGCATCTGCTCAGCAATTTAGGCCACAATTTCTAGCAAGAGCATCACAGGCACAAAACCTAACAGGCAAATGATGCGTATAAAATTTAATAAATTAAACCGTCTCCTCTCCCGGATTTGCCATGATCCTACTGCCGGAAGGCATCATCGTTCCGAAGGACATGGTTCAGGTTTTCGGATTTATTCCGAGAAGGTCTGTTGCAAGTTTTGCTTTCGAAAAAGACGGATAAGGTGTGGGTGGAAGTGCTCTCGATGTCAAATTGGTGCTAAAATTTCAATTTTCACGCAACGTAACAAACCATTTTTGGTGTGCTCATCTTTCGCATCCGGCACAGGATGATGAGGCTTCGGATTGGGGGGAGGTTTTTTCACTTTGAATCCTAATGGAGGAAGGATACTTGTCATCCGTAGAACAGTTTGTACGGGACGTCATCGGTGACAAACTTCGAATCAGAATTCAAAGGACGGTTTTGGGCTATGATGAAGACCGGAGTGGTTTCAGTCTGGTAGGTGAAATTTTGTTATCCTCAGTGGTTTGATGTTTTATTTTAACTTGAAACTTAACAGAATTTTGATTGTTTTTAAATCTTCAACAAAAAAGTTTAAAAAAATGATAAAAAACAGAAGGAAGTCCAACATTAAAATTTTTTAAAAAGGGTTTTTTTTTTATTTTTACTTGAATTATTTCCCACACAAAACAACCTACTGATTCTAGTTAGATGCATATCGATAGACCAAACTTTTCCCTTAGAATCTTTGACGTGTATCGAGAGTTCCATTCCAAATACATTTTCTCCCTGTTGTGTCGGACATTTTCTATCAAAACAAGAACCTTCTGAGTATCAAATATCCCAGAGATCTTTTCTGTGGCTAATCGAATTGCCTTTCACTTGAATGAGTTTCTATTGTTCGTTCGAGTCTGCATTCGATCGAGTGTTTGTACCCCACTTGCAAATGAAGTCTACTGAAGATGGGAAGGGGGGTTTTTGTTTTGCTATCAGGGAATATTGATAGCTAGGCTCGATGATGAACGAAGCAACAGATTGATAATTTTCGGTTTTACGTCTGATGAATGGATTTGTTTTGATTTTGGGTAGGACTTGCATGAACTGGTCTTTTGTGAGGTTCTTTTCTAAAGTTGGGCAAAATTAATGTTTAACATTTTGACACTTACTTCAAAGTATTTTGATTTTTTTTTATTTCAAGAGAAATGTTTTCGAGATATGATATTTGTTTATGACCTGAATATTTATTTGAATCGAAATAAAATTATCAAAGAGATTTTTTTGGGACTTACTTGTAAACGTTTCACAAAAAAAGAACGCAAAGCAAGTAGGTCCTCCAAAATATCGACAAATATTATCAAATAATAATTTTACATGTTTGTCAAATCAACAAAACTGTTATGACAAGTGGTATTTTTTCGACTTGAAAATTTGACTTGTGGACAGTCAAAAATTTTGCAGTTATCCTAATTCCTTTATATGTTACTAGCTGACCCGGTAAACTTCGTTTTACCTTCTAAAGTATAAATCGTAATAAATGTTTAATTCCATCTACACGTCCTTAACAGCACCGTGCTCACGAATAGATTCTTATGGAAATCGTAACAAATAAAGTTGAGTTTGTATTGGGACCACCTTCCATAAAAAGTGAGATCCTTGAACTATTATACAAACCATCTCTGACCCAAAAAACCCTCGGATACCAAATTTCACTTCATTCCGACCGACCATTCATACGTGATGTTGTTACAAAGAAAACGCCTCCATTTTTATATATAAGAAGATGTGAAGAAGAGAAAACTTTGTATGGGAACCTCCCTTTCATAAAAAGTGAGAGTCTTGAAACTATTATACAAACCATCTCTGACCCAAAAAACCCTCGGATACCAAATTTCACTTCATTCCGACCGACCATTCATACGTGATGTTGTTACAAAGAAAACGCCTCCATTTTTATATATAAGAAGATGTGAAGAAGAGATAACTTTGTATGGGGACCTCCCTTTCATAAAAAGTGAGAGTCTTGAAACTATTATACAAACCATCTCTGACCCAAAAAACCCTCGGATACCAAATTTCACTTCATTCCGACCGACCATTCATACGTTATGTTGTTACAAAGAAAATGCATCCATTTTTATATATAAGATGTGAAGAGATAATTTTGTACGGGGACCCCGTTTCATTAAAAGTGAGATTCTTGAAACTATTATACAAACCATCTCTGACCCAAAAAACCCTCGGATACCAAATTTCACTTCATTCCGACCGACCATTCATACGTGATGTTATTACAAAGAAAACGCCTCCATTTTTATATATAAGACGATGTGAAGAAGAGAAAACTTTGTATGGGAACCTCCCTTTCATAAAAAGTGAGAGTCTTGAAACTATTATTCAAACCATCTCTGACCCAAAAAACCCTCGGATACCAAATTTCACTTCATTCCGACCGACCATTCATACGTTATGTTGTTGCAAAGAAAATGCATCCATTTTTATATATAAGATGTGAAGAGATAATTTTGTACGGGGACCCCGTTTCATAAAAAGTGAGATTCTTGAAACTATTATACAAACCATCTCTGACCCAAAAAACCCTCGGATACCAAATTTCACTTCATTCCGACCGACCATTCATACGTGATGTTATTACAAAGAAAACGCCTCCATTTTTATATATAAGAAGAAGAAGTAAAGAGATAATTTTGTATGGGGACCCCCTTTCATAAAAAGTGAGATTCTTGAAAGTATTATACAAACCATCTCTGACCCAAAAAACCCTAGGATACCAAATTTCACTTCATTCCGACCGACCATTCATACGTGATGTTACTACAAAGAAAACGCCTCCATTTTTGTATATAAGATGTGAAGAAGAGATGGGAAGAGATAACTTTGTATGAGGACCCCTCTTTCATAAGAAGTGAGATTCTTGAAAGTATTATACAAACCATCTCTGACCCAAAAAACCCTCGGATACCAAATTTTACTTCATTCCGACCGACCATTCATACGTGATGTTATTACAAAGAAAACGCCTCCATTTTTATATATAAGAAGAAGAAGTAAAGAGATAATTTTGTATGGGGACCCCCTTTCATAAAAAGTGAGATTCTTGAAAGTATTATACAAACCATCTCTGACCCAAAAAACCCTCGGATACCAAATTTCACTTCATTCCGACTGACCATTCATACGTGATGTTATCACAAAGAAAACGCCTCCATTTTTATATATAAGATTTTATCCTCAAAAAGAAAGCTTCATATGTCTTCATGTCTCATTACCATGTACTTCATCATGTGTTTTGTGAAAATTTTAGTATTCACTTAATGCTCAGACCGTGACCGTAGGAATGGAGAGGGGGGGGGGGAAAGGGCGTTTTGTAGTTTAACCCCCCTCCCCCATCCTGAGAGTCCAAAAATTTCAAGCAAAATAATCTTGCCTTAACTAAAATTTTCAAACTCTTAATCAAATTTTGATGAATGACCAAAATGATCAGAAAATAACAATCTCGACTTAGAACTTAAGTAAAAACCATTAAATTTTGTCCCATGTCTTCAATTTTACTTCAGTTTTTTAAATAACTTCTCACTTATTGATAAAAATTAACTACCTAATATAATATAATCAGATGGCTCAGCAAAACCAATCAAACATTTGAATTGAGTCTATTGAATTATGTATTTTGCGTCAAAACTGGAAGATCAAATTTTATAAAAATAAACATAAACATATTTTGGAAGCTTAAAAATGATTCAAAGTTGAATAATGTGTTTCGATTAATAAAAAACAATGCTTCAAGTGTTTTTCATTGTAATTTTTTATGAATAATTTTGATTTCGATGGATATTAGAGAAAATAGCCTGGATTTGCACGGTCCGGATACTGACGTGAAATATCTGGAAAGCTTAGGTTAGAATAATTCCGGATTTTGTTGATTCAAATTTGTTTATTAACTTTAAAATTCGATGTTTGTGATCAGATTCCGAGTTCTGTATCCAATTAATTGTTCTTGAATTTCAGTATGGATAATCATCGGGAATAGATGTTGATTGGATCTTTGGTTTTTCATTTCAAAGTTAAACTAGATACATTTTCCATATTCGAAACTCGAAACACCCCATTTCGGAATATGAAAATAAAATATTTAAATTATAAACTATTTTTAAGATATGGATTTGAAATTTCTACTTCCTATGCAGAATCGTAAATTCCATAACCCATAAGATCCATTATTGGAAAATCGGAAACAATTTCATATTTTCTCATATACAATTTTCATTCAGATTCACAATGTTGAATTTCGAATAAATTACTGAAGGATTTCTGGTTGAAGGCTGTAATACTTATTTTAATTTTTTGTTCCTAATTAGGCCTGAAAAAATTGAAATCCTTGTTTAATCACCTGGAAATCCGTCACGTAGGGGGCGGGAGGAGGAGGGCATAAAATATCCAAATTGTTAATAAACACTAGTTTACAAAATTAAAAAAAATAACGTCAACTTTATTGGCTGACCTATATTTTTTATGTGAAATCGGGCGTTGAATTTAAAAATGCAAAAATTACTGTTATGGTGGAGTAACCATAACTTTTTCAATTTTCAACTGATTTTGATAAATAACCACTTTGTTTTGCATTTCTATTCAAAATCAATAGAAAACCAGATTTTTTAAATGTTACCTTTGAGTCCAAATCTCTCCCTTAAACAAAATTTTCTCTGAAAACATATGTATTTTTTCTATCATAAAGTAACTTATGTTCACAATGTTTATTTATTTAATTTATTTATTCATTTATTCAAATAATTTATTTAATCATGTTACGTAAGATACATTCTTATAATTTTGTAACAATGTGAATTATAATGTGTTTTCCTAACCTATGTAATTATGATTCCAAAAAATTAAATTTACTCATTATAATAATGTAATTTCCGCCAATAGTGTTGATCATACGCAGAAACGAAGCAGATAGCAAATTTATTCATCTTTAATATGCAAAACAGAGATTTCAAATTTATGTTATGCGTTCAGAGCTATTTGAATCTGAGTACAAGTACTATTTTAATTTTTCCAAAATTTTATTTTTGGAGCATACTCTCAAAAAACTGTTCTACTGAAATTTTTTAGAATTTCATTTGCGGATTCAGCGTTTAAAAATACTGTGAGCTAGTGCAAAAAGACAAAAGAAAGCACGCAACAAATTTGCATAAAATCTGCAATGCACAAAATCTACATTGCACAAAATATAGATAACTAATATTTTAGATTTTATTAAATTTAAAAAATCTCGAATACAAAAGATTATACACTTTCCATCTTTTACTTTTATTGCTTGAATTTTCAAATACTTTTAAATTTTTTCCATCTAAAGCCTTAAACTTTATTCATTCACCCCTTTGGGATTTTCGGAATTATAGAAGGAGGAGATGACGAAAGATGAAAACAATATTTATTCCTTCCTGAATAGAAATTATTACCTCGAAATCTGGGAAAGCAGATATTGAACTCATGCTCAAAAGGCAGAACACAAATTCTGAAATTAAACTAAAAATTCTGATTATGATCCAGCTCGAAGTTCAGTTTTAGGATCAAGATTAAACCAATGTGAGAATTTTTAAAAAGATTCCAATTGCAGGGGATCGCAGTTCTATAATTTTGATTCGGGGTTCTAAATTTAAATATTCTATTCAATCATTTCAGTTTTGAAACACAACCAGAAGAAATCATAAATATAAAATAAAATTTGGAATCATTTTGAAGATTTTGTTGGAAGGATGTTGATACCAATTTAAAAAAAAATATTTAAAAAATTCAAAAAATGAAAAATATTTGTTGACCATGAACTGGTTCTTTACTTCAAGTGAAAATACAGTTGGAATTAAACTTCAATGGTTTGTTGTTTTACATTATATGAGCAGATTCTTCAAAAGCAAAGTTTCAATTAAATATCTTTAACTTAAATCGAGTTCACAAGAGTAAAAAAGAAATTTGATTTGAACCGCAAACTGAATCTCTTACTTTTATTTCTTGATATTTAATATATTAAAAACAATGCTTAAATTCGTTCTGCTTGTGGTTAAAAGGAATTAGCTTTAAGCTTGCTGATTTTTCTTAAAAATAAAAACATCAAAATCTATTTTTATTCTATTTAAAACTTCATAAAAAAATTGGCGACTTCTAGAGCCTTCGTTCGAGAGTATGGATTCAGAAAAACCTAAATTTCAATGTGAAATAACTCAAACCTGAATAGTTATATGGAACCCAATACTTTCTAACTATTCTTTATGTATGCATTGTTGAAGTAAAACTGTTCAAGGAAAAATTTAGCATCCCCCTCTCATGAGCCGGTCCTTCTTACGGCCTTAAGGTGGTTCAAAATTGCACAAAACTTGAACTTGGATGTACAAAAATGTTTTCGAAAAATAATACACGATAAAGATAAAACGCTTGAAACTATAAATTTTCGAAGACATAAATTGTAATAGAAATTGAATTAAGGTTGTCAGAATTTTTTCAGCACGAATAAGAGCCCGACAACTTCTGCAAATATTATATGAAAACCTGGCAAAATCTGGGAACTTTGTTTCAAAATTGACGTTCATAAATCCGGGCAATAACCGGGCAAATTTTTCCAAAACCCAGATAAAGCCAAAACTCAACAAAAAAAAATTAAAGAGAAATTTTTTTTAAAACTTTTTGTTTTTTCATTCAGATTTCAAATCGAATTTTAGGCTTCCAAAAAATCTTTCATTACTATATTTAAAAAACTTGCTCCAAAAATTCGTTTTGAAGGCATGAAAAAAAAGTTTGACATCAAAATTTTCTTTTGTTCGATAGGCCAAAAACAATTAATAAAAAAGGGGAAAATCCGGCCATTTTTCAATGAAATTCGGTCAAACGGGCCGAGCAAGATTGTTCACAAATGTTATATTAAATATCCGGGAAAACTCATATAAACCCGGGTAATCTGGTAATCTTTAATTAGATGTACATAACCCAACATTGCTTTCCATTGAAATTAATTTTTTTCCATCTTGAAATCATAAATAAATGGATTTTGTCAATCATTTCACCAGTATTTTCCAGTCGGATGCTATTTTTAAATGAGTTATACTAAATTTATAACTCAGTTTAAAAAAGCATCATTCACTGTTCAAACTTAAAAATCACTTTATATCCAGCAGTGTTCACAAAGAAAGGGTTATGTGTCCTGAAAAATAAATCAATTGCATTTCACAATTCATCAACCAAACATGAATGAAAATTTTAAAATAAATTTTGCGTACAGGTCAGGCAGCATGTTGAACAACAGACAACTTTGTGCGGAATTAACTCAACGCCCGGTAGTTGATTTTTTCCGGCCGAAGATAGGTTTTGCTCAGCATAAATTCGCCCATATTCCAGCAGCAGCTTTTTTTTTGTATAAAAATTTATATTATTCTTTAAAAAGGGGAGAATGAGGAAACTTAACCCTGAGGATACTTGATTCCTTAGCTATACCTCGAAACTGAAATGACTTACAAGGATCAAATATTCTAGATAAATGTGCTAAATGGAGCAAAACAACTATGCTATAAGCTCAAAGAATTTTAACAAAATAATGTATGAAAAATTTCACAAAATGCGACTGGAAGATCTTTTTTTATCACTTCAAAATGTTTCCGACATGAAAAAACTAAAACAAAAAACTAAAACAAAAACATTAAATATAAACATAAATCGTTTGAGTGTAATATGAACTTAATTTTATATATTTTCGTATAATTTCAAAACAATGGTAAACTCTCAACATTTTTTAGATAAAGTTTTCTTAAATGTTCATTATGGGTTCAATTGATTCCTAGAGTTCAAAATCGTTTTTGTCTTCTAAATAGATCGTGATCCTTGCTGATTACAAGATTACGATTATTCATCCAATAACTGATATTTATAAAATAATTGTCCGGCAAAAAGAGCTAAAAAAGTTGATTTTCCCTTAAATTCAGAAAAAAGCGCCTAAAAGTATACAATGACATTAGGATTGAGACCTAGTTTTGGAATTTTCTTCTTCTGACATTCATAAATTTTTAAATGAGAAAAAACATGAAAAAAATAGTCAATTGACATTCTTCTTTGAAATTTTGTTTGATTTTTTCCAAGGACTAGGGCCCCCGGAATGAAGGATCAAGTCTTTTTCAATCAAGTCTCCCTTAAATTGAAAAATATCGCATTTTTTTTTACTTCCACGAGAATGTATCGTTCCAACTTTTAAAGCGTATATATTTTATATTACACGCTGTCAAAAAATGCAAAAGACGACGAGTTGCTAAATTTTTCCAAAATGATATGATAAAGATAAGAAAAGTGGATCATGTATCCACATTCTCCCCTGATCAAATTTTTACCTTTTCGAGATAAATTTTTACATTTTCGACCTTATTAAAAGCTACAAGCATGAACCAAAACTGTCAACGATGTTAATGAGACTTTTTTCAATTTGGATCTTAAAAAATAAGAAGCTAATGCGTTTCTGGCTCGTATATTCTAGTAAATTGTTGTGTGTGTAGTTCATGATAAAACATAAAACAATTTCTTCGTACAACCATCATTTGTGCAGCATCAATCTGAACAACCTTATTTTTATTCGACCTATTCCATACAGAGCTCCAATTCCCTAAAAACCTGGCAAAATGTTTGTTTCGAACATTTTTTTTCTGTAATCAATGAAAACTGTTCAATAATCATAACTCCACTGAACAAAACTTATTATTTCAATATTTATTAATTTTTTTTTAACTTTCACGGAAAAAATTGTATAATTTTTAAAATTTCAGTAAGTGGTTCCCAGTGTTGAAAATTTCTAACAGCTTACTGCAAAATGTCTCATATGCTAGAAAGGATTGAAGATAAAATTAACTCAAATTTAACATAATTAAAATAAAATCAATTTAAAAAAAATTTTAGATGTGGTGCTGAACACTTTTATTAGTTTTTCATCAACTGTTTTCTTTCATACCAGTATTTATACTGACTGTAAGATGTATTGTATGTATTATGTAAGATTAAAGTTTGTTAAAACAAATTCGCAAATATTTTGAAAAATTATACATATAGGTATTAAGATTTTCTTTCTGAAGAATCATTTTATTTTTAAATGGTTGGTTTTTTATCACCAAACACTTTATGTAAATTTTTTTATGAGAAAAAAATTACTTTAAAGATTTTTTTATATTCTACTGATATATTTTTTACTTTTTTACTATTAATGATTCTACTTATTTTCTATCTTTCAATTGGTTTTTGTGCATTTTACCAGCAAAAAGGTTCTTTGATTTGATCAGAATCAGTAGGTATCAGAGAATTTGCCCAGCAAACATGAAATCGTATCAGGAATGATAACATAAGTCGTTTACAATGGTGTTTTGAATCGCAATTCAAACTGCATAGTGAAAAGATCATATACAATGTCGTCAGAAGTGTGTAGTTTTCGTCCCTTAAAAAACAATAGACATTTACGTAGGGGAAAACTGTACAAGACGCACCAGCATTATAGCTGTTCACAGGGATACCAATCATCTAAGAACCAAATTGAAAGTTTACAATGATTCAGGGATCAGATTTACTTAGTATCATAAAGAAAAAAAATTCTAAAAACACGATTTTGATTATATTTTTGTAAAAACATTAACAGCCAGAAAACTAACCGCGGAGTAGAATGCCAAAACAAGTGGACAGAACGCACCATATGAAAAGGGTGGTGAGAAAAGAACAGTGATTATACGAAATGTAAAAATTGAAACATCAAACGTTTAGTTACACGTTCATCGTATTTCTGAAAACCAACCATACTTTGGCAGATAAATCATTTATTATTGCTAAACTTATGGAAAATTTCTCATTTAAAAATCACTTTTCTACATCCTTATAAGTAAAACGCCTTCAGGTAGGCAACGAAATTTTATTTCATGACTGATATCGCGGCAAACATGGTCGAATATTGGTGCACCTTTTTAACTCGAACAAGGACGAAATTTGTTAGAATTATCCATGGTTATCATAATTTAGGAGTCAGCAAATAAAAAGAATGGCATTTTATTTTGATATTTGAAGTTTCTCAAAAGTTAACTGCATTAAAAATTTGAAGGTAAAATACGTGGTCTTGTTGGCATTCTGCCCCAATAGTTTTTAGTTAAAATTTTTGAGAAGTTAATAAAATACAACAAAATATTTATTGTCTTCCGAAAGTGCATACGAGTGGAAACACGATAAGCTGTAGTTTCATCAGGCTGTTTTACCATAAAACCTTACATGTTACCCATGAAAAATAACAAGTTTCATGTTGATTTCATTAATCCTTCTGTTTCTAAAAACTGAAGTCGTTTTAATGAATTTTTTATGTAATAAATGATGAAAAACCTTGTTTGCTACAATAAAAATGAAGGAAAACATCATTAGTAGCCAAAGATTAGTGTATTTTTGAGAAAAATTGGTATGGGCCATCTTACCCCGCTGGTGCGTCTTGTACAGTTTTCCCCTATGTATATAACCTCCACTTTAGGAGGTAAATGCTGTTTTTTCAACTTTCGTGCGTTCTAGCTTTAATGTATATGGAACGTATTTCGAAACTGCAAAAAAAAAATAAAGCTACAAAAAAGTTTGCTTGGTGTCAAGCCATAATTTAACCTTGTTTTGGGAGTCATTTCTGAAAACTCCCGAAAACATTTTAACTAAACTAATAATAAAATACACAAAGATATCTTTTGCCATTGCTTTAAAAAATTAAAGGGATGTTTTTGAATGTATTTTCCAGAAACCTCAATTTTCAGAACCAATTTAGTTCGTGATCCGAAAAATTATTTGGTCAGAACTGACTCAGAAGTCAAGTTTGATGAAAAGTGCTTTTACTGTTTGGAACGGCTCTCCAAAAATGGCAAAAATGGCAACTCAATTTGCTATATGCTGTTGTTCAGAAATGTGGAAGTCTATCTCTAATAAAATTAGAGTGAATTATGCAGATTTATTTTAATCTCTATTTTAAGTTCAAAAACTTAAAAATTATATACTTCAGCAACTTCAGCAAAAAAACATTTCATTTAATTAGGTGTAAAGTAGGCCAAGCAAAAATATAAAAATTTTTGCAAAGCAAAATACATTCAAGATTTAATCGATTATTCGTTATTCAATGCAAGCAGTTATTCAGTGCAGACCAGCCCGGTTTCCCGAATCTCATTTAAAAATACCAGGATTCATTCACTTTGTTTGACGAATCAAACGAACAAATTGTGTAGTAAAATCTTTTTATTTATGCCTTCAAAACGAATTGTTTTCGGAAAGTTTTATGAAGATAATCATGATAGGATTTTTGGAAGCCTTTAAGATTTTTTTCAATTTTTGATCTTGATATTTGTTGAGAAATTTCTGAGTTTTGACCAAATTTGCACGAATATTTCCCTAGTTTTTTGAAATTTTGAAATCAAATGCCCAGATTTTGGCAGGTTTTTGTATAAAATTTCCCGGATACGCGCTGAAAAAATACTGGCAACCTTACTATAACATAATTTACATTAAAAATTATTATTTTCACATTGTGGCGTTTCCTTACAATTTAAGAGATTGATGAAAAAAAATCTATGAAACATCTTAAGAAAAGTTGTTCTAAATAACAAAAACTGGTATGATAAACAAAAGGGGTTCCCGAGCAAACTTTTATGACAAAATTATACTAAATTTTGCTTTCACATTTTAAAAGTAAACTTTGTCATTATTTTGATTTGGTAACAAACGTAGTACCTTGTTTGATTGTCGTTGAAAAAATAAGTATCTACTCAATAGTGAGCTGTTGATGTTTCATTTTGATGTCATCTTCCATGTTGACTTGTACTATAATAAACCTAATTATTTTTTCGAGAAAAATCAACGCTCAATTATGCTTTTATAGCTCATTCTGGTTTTGGTAAGCTATGGATTTAGGCATCAAAATCTGCTCGGATTCAGTTAACCCAAGTTTTGATTAAAAGTCACGTTTTTATTTATTTCGAAGGGATCTCAAGTGATTATCGCGTTAATAACACTCATTAAAAAAAAATACTGAGTTATAAGAATGTTTTGTGGTATTTTAAAAATTGCTTCAATGAAGTCAAAGAAAGTCTGTCACCCTTTTAAAAGGAATTTGATCTTAAAATACTTCATACTCGATGATTTACATAATCAATATTGCATTTTGATCATTTTTTTTTTCAATTGAGCGAATTTGCTCGTGTTCGTGATGCAATAATTTCTAAAAGTTTGAGTTTACCAAATGAACTTTAGGACCTCTTAATTTTAAACCATAATTTATTTTTCTAAACGTTCGATAATGTTTGATGGACTTTGGACCGATACATAATACATAATAATTGCAACTAATACTCGATTTTTCGAAAATGTATTAGAAACTAGATTGGGTTTATGGGGTAAAGAACAGTTGGGAGTTAGAAAGTTTAAATGAGATGCAGAGCTACTGCAGTATCAAGTGTTAATACAGACTTCTGAGTAGAACTCTCTAGAGCCACTAGCAACAAGATGTTTTTTTAAATTTAATATGAGAGGAGGGCACCACTCTCGGCCTTGATAGATAGGATTCAACGAATCCAGTTATTTCTAATGCCGTTGTCATAAAATGAAATATTTTTTGCATAATTATCCAATGTTTTATTTTGAACTATTGCGAGAATAAAATGTGCAAAGATTTTGATCTGTTTTTACATTGACAAGGATTTTATTTTCTTCCGTTAGCATTCTTAAGCGAGTCGCTAGGCACTTTTAACTTTAAGCTTGAAATATGTCGCTTAACTTTTGTGAAACTGGACATTTGATTTACAGTACAATAGAGTCCTGGAAGAATTCACGAAAGACTTGGCCAGAGTTTTTTATTGATGCATATTTAATATGTACAAGTCTCTTGGGGAGTAGCGAGTTCAAGTCTTTTCTCAGCAATTTGTCTCATTCTTTAGTTCAAACAAACTCATCACAAAACTTCCGAGAAACAAAGCCACTCGTTAATGTAAATATCGCGTCATACTTTAAAACCGAATCAGCGTACAACTTAATTACAGAAAACAGCGACTAATTTCCCCAGAGAGGAAACGAGAAAAAAACTACGGTAGGTGAGTCATTGGACCATCGCTTTTGGGGGCCGCGAGCTTCGTCGCCATTTGTTCTCGGATATATTTTGTTTTGGTAGCCACCATTTTGCTGAGATTCTGTGTGTAAGTGTGTTTCTCTTAAAAAATGCCCGAAGCACAATGAAGCTGCCAAGAAAATGCGAGACTCAAGACGCCAGAACCGAAACTGGAGTAAAGAATGGGACAAGAAAAAACCATCTGAACTGCGATACACTTTCTGGTCTGGTCCAATAATTTCCTTCACCCGAAATCAAGGTTGATGCAACACTCAAAGATGCTTCAGCTAAAATTGGGTAGGGGATTCAGGGAGAAACGGGTGGATTGAATTAACTGTATAAACAGCAAAAAAATGGGGACCAGTCAGCTCCAGACGTTTGTTTATTAAGTCAAACAGGAGCCCACAGTAGAGGCAAAAGCCGTGAATCTTTACTTTGGTAGTCATTCTCTGGGTCGGCTGGTGCAGCTCTAGCTGGAACGTGAATTACGAAACGTATTTTTGAGTTTTGTTCTTGTGTATAAGAATTTAAAGACAATGTTTACACAACAAAATATTTTAGAAACTATTTCTTGTTCCATCGTCATTTAAAATACGAGTTTTCTTTAAGAAATATTTGTTCAATTTCTAATATTTTGTCAACAGAACTTTTGGTTACGGAATGAATGATCAATTTTTGTTTCAAAAGGACGGGCAATGTTGAATAATTCCAAGTAAATCAAAGCTTCAGAAAGATGCAAACCTAGAGATTTTTGTCTGCTAATGTATATTTTAATGGAGTACGTCTGATCCCGAACCTGTATCTGACATTTAATGATGAAATTAGGCACTGATGGATTCCTTGAAGGATGGACTCGTGTAGGAGAAATCCTACACTTGAAAAATCCGAAAAGGTAAATATTGAACCTCTCAAAAAGTGCACACAGTTGATTCATCATCTTGAAAGCTGAAAATTAAACAGAGAGCAGCTCGCTTCTAGGAATCACACAGTTCATTTTCGGACTGTCACATTAAAAAAAAGCTATATCCTTTGCCTTTAAACTTCATTTTTTTAATAAAATTATTTGTTTGACATTTTTTTCGGTTTTTTTTCTTTTCTTTCAAATTTCAATTTTGCAGTTATTTGTCATTTTTGTCATTTTTGTCATTTCTGTCATTTTTGTCATTTTTGGCATTTTTGTCATTTTTGTCATTTTTGTCATTTTTGTCATTTTTGTCATTTTTGTCATTTTTGTCATTTTTGTCATTTTTGTCATTTTTGTCATTTTTGTCATTTTTGTCATTTTTGTCATTTTTGTCATTTTTGTCATTTTTGTCATTTTTGTCATTTTTGTCATTTTTGTCATTTTTGTCATTTTTGTCATTTTTGTCATTTTTGTCATTTTTGTCATTTTTGTCATTTTTGTCATTTTTGTCATTTTTGTCATTTTTGTCATTTTTGTCATTTTTGTCATTTTTGTCATTTTTGTCATTTTTGTCATTTTTGTCATTTTTGTCATTTTTGTCATTTTTGTCATTTTTGTCATTTTTGTCATTTTTGTCATTTTTGTCATTTTTGTCATTTTTGTCATTTTTGTCATTTTTGTCATTTTTGTCATTTTTGTCATTTTTGTCATTTTTGTCATTTTTGTCATTTTTGTCATTTTTGTCATTTTTGTCATTTTTGTCATTTTTGTCATTTTTGTCATTTTTGTCATTTTTGTCATTTTTGTCATTTTTGTCATTTTTGTCATTTTTGTCATTTTTGTCATTTTTGTCATTTTTGTCATTTTTGTCATTTTTGTCATTTTTGTCATTTTTGTCATTTTTGTCATTTTTGTCATTTTTGTCATTTTTGTCATTTTTGTCATTTTTGTCATTTTTGTTATTTTTGTTATTTTTGTCATTTTTGTCATTTTTGTCATTTTTGTCATTTTTGTCATTTTTGTCATTTTTGTCATTTTTGTCATTTTTGTCATTTTTGTCATTTTTGTCATTTTTGTCATTATTGTCATTTTTGTCATTTTTGTCATTTTTGTCATTTTTGTCATTTATGTCATTTTTGTCATTTTTGTCATTTTTGTCATTTTTTTCATTTTTTTCATTTTTGTCATTTTTGTCATTTTTGTCATTTTTGTCATTTTTGTCATTTTTGTCATTTTTGTCATTTTTGTCATTTTTGTCATTTTTGTCATTTTTGTCATTTTTGTCATTTTTGTCATTTTTGTCATTTTTGTCATTTTTGTCATTTTTGTCATTTTTGTCATTTTTGTCATTTTTGTCATTTTTGTCATTTTTGTCATTTTTGTCATTTTTGTCATTTTTGTCATTTTTGTCATTTTTGTCATTTTTGTCATTTTTGTCATTTTTGTCATTTTTGTCATTTTTGTCATTTTTGTCATTTTTGTCATTTTTGTCATTTTTGTCATTTTTGTCATTTTTGTCATTTTTGTCATTTTTGTCATTTTTGTCATTTTTGTCATTTTTGTCATTTTTGTCATTTTTGTCATTTTTGTCATTTTTGTCATTTTTGTCATTTTTGTCATTTTTGTCATTTTTGTCATTTTTGTCATTTTTGTCATTTTTGTCATTTTTGTCATTTTTGTCATTTTTGTCATTTTTGTCATTTTTGTCATTTTTGTCATTTTTGTCATTTTTGTCATTTTTGTCATTTTTGTCATTTTTGTCATTTTTGTCATTTTTGTCATTTTTGTCATTTTTGTCATTTTTGTTATTTTTGTTATTTTTGTCATTTTTGTCATTTTTGTCATTTTTGTCATTTTTGTCATTTTTGTCATTTTTGTCATTTTTGTCATTTTTGTCATTTTTGTCATTTTTGTCATTTTTGTCATTATTGTCATTTTTGTCATTTTTGTCATTTTTGTCATTTTTGTCATTTATGTCATTTTTGTCATTTTTGTAATTTTTGTCATTTTTTTCATTTTTTTCATTTTTGTCATTTTTGTCATTTTTGTCATTTTTGTCATTTTTGTCATTTTTGTCATTTTTGTCATTTTTGTCATTTTTGTCATTTTTGTCATTTTTGTCATTTTTGTCATTTTTGTCATTTTTGTCATTTTTGTCATTTTTGTCATTTTTGTCATTTTTGTCATTTTTGTCATTTTTGTCATTTTTGTCATTTTTGTCATTTTTGTCATTTTTGTCATTTTTGTCATTTTTGTCATTTTTGTCATTTTTGTCATTTTTGTCATTTTTGTCATTTTTGTCATTTTTGTCATTTTTGTCATTTTTGTCATTTTTGTCATTTTTGTCATTTTTGTCATTTTTGTCATTTTTGTCATTTTTGTCATTTTTGTCATTTTTGTCATTTTTGTCATTTTTGTCATTTTTGTCATTTTTGTCATTTTTGTCATTTTTGTCATTTTTGTCATTTTTGTCATTTTTGTCATTTTTGTCATTTTTTTCATTTTTGTCATTTTTGTCATTTTTGTCATTTTTGTCATGATTGTCATTTTTGTCTTTTTTGTCTTTTTTGTCATTTTTGTCATTTTTGTCATTTTTGTCATTTTTGTCATTTTTTTCATTTTTTTCATTTTTGTCATTTTTGTCATTTTTGTCATTTTGTCTTGACGAGATAGGCTTGAAAAAATGGTTTGATTGCTCTTGCCCACTTTAGAATTTAATTGATTTGTCTGAAGTTTTTCGGAATGCTGATTTGTGTGCGGTTAGAAATTTTCTCAAACACTTCTATCCAAACGAATGGAAAACCATCGATTAAGTTTCGATTTGTGGTTGAGCTGACTGACAAGGAAACCGATTACTCACCAATCCAGAGTGGGTGTGTGTGTTTGCCAGAAATTCGTAAGAAAAATAAGATATTATTTGCAGCTGCCATTGGAAAACTTCAACCAAACAAATTATCCAATCAGGAAAGTTTCCAAAACCCAATTCCACAAACTCGCAAAGGCAAATAGGGCGAGGGAAAAAAAACCTTATTTTAACAAACCATTTGATTTTTTTTGTCGACTTCAACCAACAAAAAAAGAAAAAAACAAGTTTCTTCAAATATTTTCCCTCATCAATATGCGCGACGAGCGCCCAGAAAACTGAGCGAAATAGATAGCGACACTTGGGTTATTTATTAGTAAACTTTCTTCCCAGGCCCACATTCTGGGAACATACTCTTGTTTGAAAAAAAGAAGGGCATAAAACCGCCAGGTGGGTGTGAGAAAACTCCTAGATAGCGCACACGTGGTACATCTTATCGATAGTCTTTGTGGTAAAGTGACAGTATCCCTAGCCTGGAAGCTGATAGCGTTGAGGGCTTCCGATGGCTGACAAGAGTATTTATGACGAAATACCGAGCTCAACAATCTCTCGGCTCCAACCCATAAATCCCTTTCGAAAGATTTTTGTGGTTTTGGAGTTTTGCGTCGTCATCTTGAGCTGAAGGTAGACTGTTCAGCATGAAGGGCTCAATAATATTTGTTTCTTTTTTGTGTTTTGATAGTTCGAATCTTATAAACTTTAACTAAATTTATTACATGAATCCTTCAGTAACAAAATTGGTAACTCACTTCCATTGATGGTTAACAAAGTTAGTCAAGAGTTTGGTAGATTTAACTTGTTTGTTTTGAGCATAAAGTTATTTTTTTTTTCGAGAAACAAAGTTCTTCAATTAAGCAAGTTCAAGGAATTTTTCCATCGTTAATAGAAACTTCGTTATTTTATGCTAAAGCCTACGTTATACAAATTAAGCTAACCATTTGAAAAATTTAAGGATTTTTTTTTCAAAAGTTACTTACTAGTCTTGTTTGAATGTGATTTTTTTTAAAATGAAAAGGATCAGTTTTCAGTGAAAAAATTATCATCGAAGATTGATTGATAAAAATAATTTCTTAAACTTCTCTAGATTTTTTTTCAAAACCACTTCTCTTGATTCAGAAGCAGCGTTAAGGATCGTTATATAGATTTTGTTTTGCTACTTGGGGTAACAAATAAGATTAAAAATTAACAACTCTAGAATAAAGAATCTAAATAAATAATGGTTTGAACAAAATCAGAGTCTGTTTTCGTTTTTTTTTGTATTATAATTCGGTATTCTGGTTCAAACTTGGATTCTTGATTGATGATCTGAAAACTCATATTTTTTTTGTTTTTTTTTTGTTTTTTTTTTGTTTTTTTTTTTGTTTTTTTTTATTACAAAAGTATTGAATTTATTTAAAGCTCATTTCTTAGAATCTAGATACAATCAGCAGAAATGTCTCTCAAACACAGTCCTATAGTTCCATCTAATCTCTCTGATACTTTTTTTAAAGCAAAAAGACTACAACGAGGAAATCTTTCTAAAACAAAACTTATGTAATGTACCACTAACCAGAGCAAAGCTTTACTTCGACAACTTGTTCTTTTTACTGGCAAAAAAATTATGTCTTCCATATTCCGGAATTCTACTCCCATTTGCGACCTGATTATGTTTTCTGTCCATTCTTTGATTTCAGTAATTGCAGGACACGATTCTATTCGGTGGAAGTTGCTGTCTATCTCGTTACAAATTTCGCACATGTCATCAATGGGATTTCTCACGCCGTATTGTAGCAGTTTTTTCTTATTCGGTATAAGGTCATTCAGCAGTTCGAATATTTTTGAACGATCTCTTGCTTGCAGAAAAGTGCAACTTATATTCGTCCATGCATGTTTCCATTCTATTTCTGGATATAATTCCTCTATTTTTGGAGTCCAGTTTTGCTTTTTAACAAAATATCCATATAACAATGGGCACGTAGTTAAGTCTAATTCATCTGGTATTTGAATCCCTTCCAACAGCCATTCTCTGCCATTCCTAGTTAATCTTGAATTCACTTCAAGGTCTATCAAGTATTTTTCAGGACCATCTTTCACCACACTCTTCAAAAAGAGGGCTTTGAACTTTGCTTCTGGGTCATGAAAATTCATTCCACCTTTTTCGTAGGGTAAATATAATTGACGCCTATCGACTCTGAAAACATTATTCTTCCATATGAAAGCTCCAACAGCTGCTTTTAATTTTGCCAAATGAACATTTCTAGGAGCGAAAATTTGTGCTGTGTACCAAAGCTTTGCTAAAACAAAGGTGTTGACAAACCAGATTCTATCCAACAAACTCATTTTTCTAAAATTGTTTAATGATAACCTGTGTTTTATATCCGCTACAAGCCTTTCATAATTCTTATCAATGCTTTGACTCCATTGAGTTTTGAATGTAATACCAAGTATTTTAAGTTCATGCGTCTCTTGTATTAGGTTAGATCCACTAAAACATCCATTTATCCTCAGGAAGGAAGATTTCCTCAAGTTGAGTTTTAAACCCGTAAAACTGGCGACAGGATTAATGATTTGAATGATCAAATCAAATTCTTCACTGCTACGTACAAACACGTTTAGATCATCTGCATATGCGATAACTTTCAGAATCTTGTCGTAAGCAACAACTCCACATGTACTTCTATAAATTTTCCTGATCAATGGTTCCAAATACAGAATGAACAACAACATGCTCAAAGGACAGCCTTGCCTTACTGATGCTTGTATTTTTATTTCTCTCGACAGAAATCCATTGAACAAAACACGTGATGAAGCTAACGAATAGATTCTTTTCAAGCACATTATCATTTGCTCTGGAATTTAAAATTTTTGTAGGACGTTCCAAAGCAAATCATGCTGCACTCGATCAAAAGCTTTTTCGAGGTCTAAACTAAGTAAAAAACCTTTTACTCTTTTATTTTCAATCGATTTTGTTAGAATCCTTCGAATATCTTGTAGATTGTTTATACAAGAACCATTAGCAATGCATGCGGTTTGTCCCGGTCCCAAAAGTTTTTCTGTGTAGGTTTTCATTTGCGTAGCTAATATTTTAGTAAACAGTTTGTAATCCGTATTCAACATTGTAATGGGTCGCCAGTTATCCAGGTTTTCCCGATCTCCTTTTTTTGGAATCAAGGTTATAATGCCCTCGGAAAATTCTTTAGGGGCCAGATATTCACCCGTAAAATATCCATTGTAAATATCTTCCAAATCTTCCTTTAAAATGTCAAAAAACTTCAAATAAAACTCAAAAGTAAGCCCATCCGGCCCTGGATTTTTGCTGCACATTTCAAGAACATTATAAATTTCTGCTGCAGTGATTGGCAAGCACAATTCATTAATGTCGTCAATTTCCAATTTGTTTGTTATATTTTCTGTATAATTTTCTGCATCATTTGCTCGGATACCATTTTCATCTTTTTTGAACCGATTTGAGAAGTGTTCATGGATCACTATCCCTAGCTGTTCATTTTTTAAATCAAGGCCTTGAGCATTTTTAATTCGCATTGAATGACTTGTAGCTCCTCTATGAATTTGTTTGGAAACTTGAAAAACGCTAATCTTTTCACCCTGCACAAAGGAAGTTTCTGGCAATTTTCGAACATAATTTTCGATTCTTGAGTTCTCAATCTCCATTAATTTAGACTTGACAATCTTGATCTCTTCAGATAAATTATCTCCAGTTTTCTGTCTTTCAAAATACTGAAAAAATTTTCTATGTTCACATGCTTTTTGTTCTCTAATTCTGCTGTTAAGAATCTAACTTTCGTTTTTGAAAAATTGCTTCACTTTTTTCTTAAAGCAAACGTGCCACCAAGTTTTACGATCCGTCATGTATAAATTTTTTTGTTTAAGTATTTGATATTCGTTTCTGAACCTAGAAACAATATCTGTACAGCTTAACAAGGATGGGTTCAATTTCCAATAACCTCTTCCACAAGTTACTAGTTCATTTTGAGCAATTTTTATTTTAATAAACACTGCACAATGATCCGAAAATGCGACTGGAACTGTGCGAAATTCTATTATGTCTTTCAGAATGGGATCAGGTGCATAAAATCTATCTAATCTGGAAGAGGAATCGCCACGGAAGAAAGTAAATTCCGCCTTTTTCATTACTTTTGCCACATCTTTCATTTCAAATACATCTATCAAATATTGAAGGCCAGCACAAAAATTTTTCGCTCGACCTTTCGTATCACTTTCATGTAGAATACAGTTGTAATCACCACCTATAACAGTACCCTTAGTGTTTGTTTTATGCATGTGTAATGATAAACGATTTGTAAAAAGATCATTTCTCTCTCTTCGAAAATTTGAACCTGAATATGCATAAACATTAACAAAATTAATATTGTTTACTACAACAGATACAATTCTTCCATCTAAGTCAAATAATGCATTCGATATTTCAAAAGATTTCCTTATAAGTATAGCAGTACCGGTACATTCAACACAGTTAACCACTGAAAAGTGCGAGGGTACAAAACTAAAATTCTCATATGCCACTTCCTGTAGCATAACTATATCAATATCATTATCAATAATAAAATCCTTCAACAAATTTTGATTTATCTTGGTAGTGGTACTGTTCAAATTGATAGAGCTTACTTTGTGTCGTGAATTGCCGGTGGACGCGGTTTCACGAATTTGCCCGCCTCCGGCAAACGCCGCATGAAGCGGGTAATGGCCTCTCCCAACTCGGCTCGCTGCTGCCGTTCCGCACTCGGTTCTGCTGCGGACTGCTGCTGCTGCTGTTTGGATGCTTTTTGCTTCATTCTTCTCGGCTGCTGCTGTTTGAATGCCTTTTGCTCCATTCGTCTCGGCTGCTGCTGCTTGGAAGCTTTTTTTGCTCCGTTCTTCTCGGCTTTCGACAACTGAATGAGCTCGCGCGAGGATTGTTGGTTTCTTTTATAGCTTTCATGCTTCATACGACTTTCATGCTTCGACCAATCAGAATCAATCAAAAAGGGGAATCAGCGTAGGGGAATTCTGACAGGGAACTCAGCGAATCATGGGTAGTGAGGGGCAAGAAGCAAACGGGAAAACAAATCATACCATTCGATAACTTTTAATTTGAATTTCTTTCTTAGAAATGTTTTCTGAACATTATTTTTAAAACTAATTATTATAGTTAAATACTGATTTATTGAACCTACTGATCTTTATCTCTACACTTTGTATGAGTAATTAATCATGACTCACCTAACCTCAATTCTCACACTTGTTTCTATCTAAGCTTGCTACCTCTACTGTTTGTTGACTCGGTTGACTCGATGCCGTATTCCTCGTTGTCATCGAACGAGACCTTCTCGCTTGCAGCTTCAGCAGACTCGTTGCTTCCGGTACAACCATGGACCTTTTAGCTTTCCCTGCTTCAGAACTCCCCGATTCGATCTTGGACACTCGATTCCGCTTGGGGTTACCAGTCGGCTCGGTACGCACGAGCAACTGCTTCACTCCACTTGGTCCGGCTTCTGCGACGTTTTCAGCTCCTTTCGCCAACGCCGGAAAGGCGACTTCATCTACTGGTGCTGGAACTTGTAGTTGGTTGACTTTTCCACTCTGACCACCTGCTTCGGGATGAGCATATGATGCCAACCGGACATTAACCGTACTCCGAGCTGGACAATTTGCTTTCAGATGCTCTGTGGATCCGCATTTGAAGCATTTGTTAACCATGCTTTCATGGTATACCCTCGCTTTGATGTGTTGAACAAAAACCTGCGCTGGGATCTCCTCACGTAGCTTGATATACAAACCACAGACGCCATTCCAGATTGGAAATCCCAACTCTGCCGGGTATCGCTCTCGAACCATCTGTTGGATGTTGCCGTACCGAGAAAACACCACCGCTACTTGTCTGTCGTCCAATTCTGGAGGCAATCCGAAGACACGAACATATTTGAAGGTGCCATTTGCCTCTGAAGCTCCAACCGTGATTTTGGTTCCATCCGCGTTTACAAAGTCAACGCATGGCCCCAGCTTAAGTAAAGCGTCTTTCATCAATTTGTCTGTTTTAAACTTCACAAACAGGCAATAGTCCTCGCGATACATAGCTGCTTAGTCATCTGCAGCCCACCCTTGTTCTTTAAAAAGTCCGAAAATTTCTTCGTTCGAAGGATTTCTAGTAGTTGGTCCAAAACGCAACTTTAATGTATTTTCCCTCACAAATTTAGCTTCCATTTTGCACTAACACCACGTGTTTCTCAGAGCGATAACTGTCTATAGAGGTTATGACTAATGACCTTGAAAACGATTTCACAAATCGAACTATGGATAAAAGAGAAATACGTCTGCACTGCATCAAGTCTGAAAACGAACTGTGTATATTCAGAACTCAGAAAGGAATATTTGGTTGCATTTCAAACTTCTATGCAATAAATATTATAAACTATTCCTAGCAAGGATCACGATTTGAAATTTCAAAAGGAATCAAAATCAACTCATTTAAGTGAAAATTAGTTAAAAATATTCAACAACTTTGAATTACAATTGATTGAAATTGATTTGCCATTGAAAAGTCTTAATGTATTCTGAAGTTGTCTGAAACTTAACAGTTATATTGGAGGCTAAAATTTTACTCAATAGATCATATAGTGGAGCAATTGGACTTCACAAAATCACGGAAAATCCCAGTTGTGGTCTAGCGTAAATTTGAAAAAAAAATACAAATATACATATATACAAATACAAATGTGATTAAACAACAAAATATCTGAATTTAATACATGTTATCTCAGCTGAATCATTTGTCATAATTATTGATTTGACGTTTCAACCCTCTTCTGCGTACGAACTTTTATATGGTTTCGAGGTTTTATTTTAAAATTTTTAACTTTTATTCAGTTCTTAAAAGGATTAATGGATTTTACAACTTTTTTTAGTTATCATAAATACAATTACAAACTTTTGGAAATAGTTTAAGAATAATATCAAAAACGAATAAAGTGTTTTTCTTGGATTGCTTTCAATGTTGAAAAATCATGAAACAAATTTATACAATACCCTTATAGACTTTTATGGCGAAATTATGGCATTTTTGGTATCGTTTTCCCCACCAATTTGTACAATGCCAAAAATTTGAGTCTCACTTTTCATATAAGACCAGCAAAAATATGCCAAGTGGAGGGTTCATTGAAAGCCTTATGATGCCTTGTTTAGGTTTAGGTGTTTTTTTTTATTTTTACTAGTCAATTATTATATATTTGAATAAGACATGCCCAGTTTTTCGACTCATTATCCTGGATACTAAACGCACCACAGGCAATCCATATATGATGAAGAAAAAAATTAGTATTACATACATTTCTATGGAAAATATTCTTACTTAAATTTAAAGTACACCATACAAAAGCTTATATTAAAGATTTCATTTGAACCATTCAAAATTTTTATACACTAAACTGATCTATGATAAAAATGAGTGAATTAACTTTTTTTTTCAAAAGTCAAAAACTTTAAAGCCTTGTCAATAAAAAGCCCAGCTACAAAAGTGGAGGCGATATATCTAGAATGACAAGATTCCAACGATCAAATTTCCCCTGCAAAAAGCAAATGAACAATCTTAAGTGATTTGAGGAAAATGAATAAAAAATCACTCCGATCGAGAATTGATCTCCAGCCTTCCGGTATTGCTGCCCTCCATCTTACCACAAGGCCATCTCATCATTCGATATGTGCCACGCTATGCCTCTATGGGTAGAAATTTGTTTTGGGAAAAAAGAGAGATACCGACTAGAGTTTCAATTTAAGGACCACTCATTTATCGTAAATCAGTTCACGTTTAGATAGCTTAAATCGTAAATATCGAATTAGCATATTCCAAACTTTTTGGCGCCATTTTTATGGACTAACCTAACTGTTCTCCAATTCAACTTGTTATGAGCAAAGCGTTTTGTAAATCAATGATGGAAAATCACTCAATAGTAACGTGTTTGTGATGGTGATTAAAAGTGACTTATTAATCTATTTGAATTATCATTTCTATTAAGATTTCATGTTAGCTGGGTTCCATTTGACTTTTCTAGTTACATAAGAACAGTATGCTTTTCTGCTGATTTAACGTCTATTGACATGAGATTAGTTTTCTGTTTAGTGACAAGTTTCATTATTAATTTTTGATTATTTTTTTAGATGATATTTTTTTCCACATACATATCTCGATGTTTTCTTCTTTAAAAATATTTTGGCAGAATATATACGTTTGTTCATTTGTTTATCGGCTTTATCGGTAAAAATGAGCGTGTAGAATCTTTCCCCTTTTTCACCATCTTAGTAGTGCTGAACATAAATTTGTTCAAATGATGATTGTAAATAAAAGTCTACTCGCTCATTTTCACCAAATTTCATTTCTTCTACCTTCTATCCGTTGATTAAATTTAATGATCTCTAAATGTTCTGGCTCAAAAGTACATCACTTTTCACCATAAAGGTCGATAAACTAATAAACAATTTTTTTTTAACCTTCCATAGCTGATCATAATCATCATTCCAATGTACTGAAGAACCGAGATTTTTTAGAAGCTTAGGCAGTTTGTTCTTAATAAGGTTGCCAGAATTTTATTTAAAAACAGGACAGGACAATTTAATTTAAAAGCCTAGCAAAATCCGGTCTGATTTAAAATTGACTACCGAAAATCCGGGAAAATTTAGTCAAACTTAAAAAATTACCAAACGCATATTAAGAAAACTAATTTAAAAAAAAAATGTTTCATAGAAACTCATTGTCCGACTTCAAATCGTATTTTAGGCTACCAAAAACCTTTGATGATTTTTTTTATTAAACTTGCTCAAAAAATTTCGTTTTGAAGGCATTAAAAAAATCAACAAAATTTAGTTTTTTGTTTGATTTGCCAAATAAAGTGAATGAATCCGCGTCAAATTCGGTAAATTTTCGATGAAATCCGGGCAACCGGACTGGACCGGACTTTCCCAAATTTTGTATTAAATTTTCGGACTTACCCTATAAAACCGGGCTATCTGTCAACCTAATTATATGATAATTATAGGCAATTAAAAAAAATCTGATTATTGAGTTTTGAAAATCTGTTCATTGAAAATTGAGACACAGCGATGCAAAGCAGAAGTTGAATTTTTTTTTTTTGTTGAATTGCCTACTCGTCAAGGCCGGATTAAAGGGGTGGCAAAAGGGGCAATTGCCCCGGGCCCCCCGCCTCAGGGGGGCCCCCCGAGGTAAAAAAAATTTTAACATTACTTTAATTATACTACTACAAATCCATGGAAAGAAATCAAAACTAGAAAATCGGAATGAAAACTTTAAATATAAAAACTAAAGGGCCCACGTGAAAAAATACCTAGATTAGTTTCTGTCTTAAAAAGTTAAGGGGCCCCTAGAGTAAGCAGTAAAGGAGCTCTCCCACATTTTGCGAGCTGAGAATATCAATAACTTCTGGACAAAACCGAATTCGAAAAAAAATTAAGAGGCAAACACATCAAATTTTCGTTTTTTTTTATCGAAACATATCAGTTACGGTAAAACAGGTAAAATAAAAAAAATAAATTTAGCATTTTGCAGCTCAAATTAGAGTTTTCATTTCTGTTCAGGATCTCCCCTGACGGATTCAGCGATTAGCCTCATATATTTCTCGTAGGAATTAAACACACTCATTCCAAAACATTAACTGACTTAGTGGACTGTATTTTGCGACATTACGACTTAGAACTAATTTTCAATTGCTTAACCACACAAACTATGGCCACTTAGGCCTCTGACATGGTCCCAAGGACCGCTTACTCTGTGTCTTACTCTGAAGATTGCTGGTCGGGAAAAAGAGGTCGAACCAAGGACCAACTTTGGCTCGAACCTGATAGGATCATCTTCGGCCCCGATGATACCCGATGATTTTGGCGCGCATAATTGCCGTTAAAGCCAGCAGCATGGCGATGCTTTTACTGGGTCCTTTTGAAGCTTAGGGTGGTTCAACTCGTTCCAGAACAATTTCTAAGAAATTTCTTAACTCTTCCGCAATGTTTGCACGTGATTGATTAACAATTTTTGTTTGAAGATACCAAAAACTATTTTCTACGCAGACAACATGGCTATTTGAAGATAGTATACTGAACTCATCTCCAGTTTTTCAACACGTTTAAAAGCTTTTGTATTTTCTGGGTAGCATTTAAAAAAAAATCGAATTAGGGGAGAGGCGGGCTATATGCGCATATTAAGGAAAGCACTCGTTTTCTCTCATATTCCAAAAGATAGGAGTCTGAAAAGTATATACACATGAGCGGATATCTGTTATATATACGTTAGAGCAATTTTTTGTTAAAATCTCTTACATTTTTTGTGAAAATAATTTTATAACAAAAGAAGTCAAAATAGCCGATTTCCGAAACTGGCGGGCTAAATGCGCATATTTATGTTTTTAGCTATATTTCATTAACACTTGCAATATTTTGATATTATTCAATTGGAAATGGTAGAAACGGATGTTAAGCATACGTCAAGGCTGAAACTTTGGTGAAATTTTTTACATCACTAGTCTTTTGCATGAAACATAGTTAAGTATGCCATAAGGCCATATTTCATGGTAATACATATTTTGTTCATATCGTGTTTTTATCGGATCAGTATGAAGTTCTTCTCTTTTCGCTGTGAAACCGTGATTTGAGCGTAGATTTAATGTTTAAGTGATAAAAAATAAAAAAATTATAAGACTAATCTATTTTTCTTGATATAGGCATTTAACCTGCCTTGGTATGGGCATTCAGAACCTGTCTCTTATTCCAATATCTTATCATTTACAACTTTGCCAAAAGCATCAATTTGTTGAATTTCCTATTTCCAGATGAATAAGCAGGAAAAACCATTAAAACTTTTATTCACGGAATCTGTACGCAGGATAATTAAAGTTCAATATATTCTAACAAAACTGACAAAAATCTTGTTTGAATTTTTAAATTTTTTCGACTGTATATAACAATTTAATTTATTCATGCCATGATTCAAAAGCGTACTACCCTCAAACTGCACTGATTAGATATGATGAATCTCCAGCCATATCGTCAATCGGCTGTATACGCATATTACCCAACATGCGCATTTAGGAACACTTCCCCCTATAGGGGCCCCCCGAGAAAAATTGCCCCGGGCCCCTCGACAGATTAATCCGGCCCTGCTACTCGTTGCTATAAGTTGTTTGTTTCAATTATCAATTGTTTTCGGCGAACAAATAACTTTAAAATTACTTGCAAGTTGGTCCGGACAATTCAAGCTACTTTCTGCTTTTCACTTCTTTTCAGTGGACCTAATCTAGCGATTGTCTATACTACTGTTTGAAGCTGTTTGAAGTTTTTTTTTTTACATTTTTAAACAAATATCTACAAACAGTAGTATAGACGATCGCTAGATTAAGTCCGCTGAAGAGAGTGAAAAGCCAAAAGTAGTTCGATAAGTCCGGACCAACTGGCAAATAAATTTGTAGTTATTGATTCGCCGAAAAAAGTCGATAATAAAAACTAACAATGTCTTTTTTACGAAAGAGTTTTTATTCTACCGGAAGACCTGAGGATGCAGCCAACATCTTCATCGGACCTCAAAATAATTCTTTATTGTTGAAATGAAATGTATTTTTTGCGATTCCAAAAATCAATAAAACACAAAAATATAACAAAATTTTCGAAATCATAAATTTTCTTAATTTAAATTAGTTTATTTGGAGTTTTTTTTTACATTCGGAACCAGTTTCTGATAACTTTGGAAAGCATCGATTTTATTTGGAAAAATTTAAAAACAAAAATAAATAATCTAAGGAGAGTATTAGAAAAAATGCTACACTTTGTTTAGTGCATAATTTTTGAAAGCATTGATCACAAGGGCCGCAGCCCGTGGCGTAGAGGATAACTTTCAAGTCTTCTAAGCCAGTGGGTTTGAGATCGAATCCCGGTCACGGCATACATAGTACACTTTCTGTGAGTTGGTGGTTTTAGCATTTGTAAGATGCTAGCCATCATATCCTCGAAAGATGTACGCTTAGAGTTAGGAAAAGGAATCTCTTCGAGGAAACATCAAGTTTCATTGAGATCCTGTATGTGTTTGTGTTCGTTTTTAAAATTGTTGACATTTTTTGTAAGTTACCCAGTAATGTAATGTTTACTTGTCAAAAAATTTGTGATAATATTTAAAGCGGTTTTCGAGATTGGGATCAATAAAGAAGCTTTTCGACCAATTTTTTTGAACAAGATTATGAAGAGTCCTGAAGAGCGCCAGTGAAAGAGCCCAAAACATCACGAAATAAACTTTTCAACCATCGTTCTAATGGTAGGTAAATCGTTTAACGACACCTAGAGGATCGCACAATGAGCTGAAATTAGGAAAAATAAGTTCTTATGATACCTTCAATCACAGACAAAAAGACAGGGCACTCTGAAGGAAATCCGGTATTTCTTTTTAGCAAAGCGATAACACTGCCATCTGTTGCCCATAGTAGCTTCCAATCAATTTCGATATAAACAAATGATCATGGTCTTAACTGGACGAATTATCTGAATAATTTTCCTTGCCAACCTTTGATAGTCGTAATCCTAGAAGCAACTTGGGTATGTTGGATCTAAATATGCCAATTTTAAAAATATCAGATTTTCTGGATTTAGATATAACCTGTAATACTACCTGCATTGCAACTACTGTTTCTCTAAACAACTTCTTATATCGATCCCATATAGTTTTCCGCAAAGCAGAGTCGATGTCCAGGAACCATCGAAAATTGAAATACCACCAAATAATGTCATATGGGTTACAAAAGTTTTATCAATTTATATCCACTTTTATACGTATTGAGGATTCGAGTTGTCAAAGTAAAAAAAAATGGATGCAACGATAGACAGTTTAGGTTTCACAACAAAAAATTAAGCAGCGCTATCAGGTGACGACATTGCCTTTCTCAGAAGCAGTTTTGGGAAGAATGAAAATAGAGTGTCCTATCTGTTTTTATGTGGTGCAATCAAGCGCAATCAAAAAAAAGTTTCGATCGGAAAATTGCCTAGAAGGTCAACTTTCCTGTCTGAATCCTTCGAAAAGACAGGCCTCATATTATGTACCTATACAATGTACAAAAAGTTGACAACGAGTAAAATTAACAAAATGTGGTGGTCAAATCGTGCCCAAAAATTTCGTTATGAACTCATTAGCGGGCAACTGGCAGGTTTTCAGCCAGAAACTTTTCGTTGACAAGCCCGGAGATAAACAAGGAGGTTTTTTTTAATTTGACATCTAGTACATAAGGTGTCAAAAGATCTATGGTAGCTGCAAATCAAACTGTGTCACATAACGATTGACACAATAAGTGGCTAAACAAACAAAGACGGCTGTCTGTTTTATTTGGATCTAGAACCGTGTTTATGAGAAAACTGTTGCGGAATGGTAAAGAGTCAAATTTGATGTGTTTCGGCCGAATGAGAAAAATCTGTTAAATTCAAAACAAACCTTGATTTGGAAAAAGTGGTTTATAGTATGCCTTAAAGATGGCGCACGTGGCGCCAAAAATTAAAGTCATTAGGGGAGAATGAGGATACTTGATACTTGATTCCTTAGCTGTATCTTGAAACTGGAATGTCTTAAAAAGATCAAATGTTTTAGAAAAATGTGACAAAATGATAAAAATAACAATGCTTGTAGTTTAAAAATTTTAAACAATATAATTGTTTGAGTAATTGAACTTTGATTGAAAAATTTCACAAAATGTAACTTGAAGATCTTTTTTCATCACTTTAAAATGTTCCTTATATTTGTTCCAATGTATCAATCGTTCGAGCGTTAAATGAACTTCATAATGCCATATTTTCAAAGAAATGGAAAACTCTCAAATTTTTTCAGAAAAAGTTTTCTAAAATGTTGATTATGGGTACAATTGATCCCCTAGAGTTGGGTACAATTGATCCCCCTTCCAAACGGCATATTCTTCTTCTGAATTGATCGTTATGATTGCTGATACGAAATTACTAATATTTATCCAAAAACTAATATTTATCAAACAATTGTCTGAAGAAAAGAGCAAAAATAATAAATTTTCTCTTAATTATAAAAAATCGCGCCTTTAAGTATGCAATGATATTAGCGTTGAGACAAAGTTATAGAATTTTCTTCTTATGACTGCTATAAATTGTGAAATGAGAACAAACATGACCAAAATAGTCAATTAACATTCTATCTTGGGGTTTTGTTTGATTTTTATACAAGGATTAGGGCTTCCTGAATAAAATATCAAGTCTCCTTCAATAGGGGATCAAGTCTCCCCTAGCTTCAGAAAAATCGCAATTTTTTTACTCCCACGAAAATGCTTCTAGTTCATCAACGGGTTCAAATATCGTTCTAATTTTTGGAGCATAGAAACTTTAAGTTACAAGCTGTCAGAAAATGTCAAAGACGGCGAGTTGCTAAATTTTTCCAAAAAGATATGATGAAAATAAGAAAAGGGGATCAGGTATCCCCACTCTCCCCTACAATTTTTCATTGGACGCTATTTTGAAAAATCACTCGACAGATCGTCACAAAAGTAAGCCCATGTAAACATTAAAATTTCATCGCTGCATCGAAAGTTTCATATATTAAAAAATTATTTACAAAACAAAATGTTGCATATTTTTCCGAATACTCATTCTAATAAGCTTAAAATCGGACAACATTTCCGGACAAGGGAACACCAACAAACTACTGGCATAATTTCTCCGATGCGAATATTTTGCAAAGAACTTTGGGGGGAGGGGGGGGTGGGGGGGGGGGGTTGAATACGTTTAGAAATCATTTTACTAAACTGTGTGTTCTTTAAAGCATCCACTAGAATGTTTAAACTGTGTTCTCTTGATAACACATGAAAATATGTAAATCCTTAGAAAATGATGAAAAAACAAATGTAATGTAAAAGATGTAATCATAATTATCCATGAATTTATTCTGATTTGTTAAAAACATAACACAAATCGAAGAATTATTGAGTGCTGGCAAATTGTAATGTGTTTGAATTCAAAAACAATGCTTTGTATTGTTGCTTACAATTCTGTATAATTTACTCTAATTTAAAAAATGTAATCGTATTAGAATATCAGTCTATACAGTGAATCTTCCTTGGAATTGCAAACCAATTGTTGAAATGTAAATAAAGCGTCGGAATTCCCTCGAAAGCAGCTCTTTCAATCACCCATATCGAACAAAATAATCTTCCGGTGTATGGTTTTCCGCCATAACTGATAGCAACAATAATTGAACTTCCCACAAATTCACTCCCAGGTCTGCCGGTAACATATGACACGGAGCTATAAAAAAAACCGATGGAAAAAAGCATTCCAGCAGAAACTAGAACGAAAAAAACACGGAATCGAAAGAAAAAACCGCCCTCCCAGAATATGGCAAAACAAGTACACCGTTATTGCTTCCGCTTTCTGCTTTCAAGCATTTGGTAGCTGCCTATCCATATGAACAAACATACATATTTCCTGGGCGATATTATACGTCATCTTCTAATCGCGCAACCTGGCTGAACTGTTGCTGTCAGCTCGTCTTTTCTCCATCTCGTTCTCCTTCTCCTACTCGTTTGATCAGGATATATGGCTTCAGCCCTGGGCCCGGGTGAAAGCTCCTTTTTTTGCTGTCTGTCCACCCACTTTTTTTCGAAGGCACCACTCCTGGGGGAGCACTTTGGATTGGGTGCGTGTGTTTGTTTCTCCTGTGTGACTACTTTGTGCACGCAAACGGTGTTTATGCATGAGATATGGAGCCCTCGCCCCCCCCCCCCCCTCTTTCTCAAAACAGAGCAAAGTCCTACAGGACCGGAGTAAGGAAGAATAAGAAGTCTATGAGTATTATAAAGACTTTGTTTAACCTTCGTATCCGAATTGTACTTTAAAGTCATCATTACTCTTAAGAATAAAATAAGAGAATGTTTCGCAAAAATTTGAAAAGCTTCAAATTACAGAAACTGTAGTACCTACCATATAACTTTCGGTTACCATCGAATGTTGAACCAATGTTGATGATATTAGATTTATATTGCAGGTAATTTAACCCAAGTAACAATTTAAGTTTTATTCCAACCTTAACAGTTCGCTTAAGACTATTTCCTAAAGCTACTTTATAAGCCAAAGCGCATTCTACGCTATTAGCACAACTACTTTAAAGTTAACATATGGCCAAAAGGGACCATTTTGTTAACGTTGTTAAAGCTAATTCTATACGCTAAAATAAAACATCCAACAGAATAGTTTTGTTTGACCTTATAGACATAGCTTTAAGAAACCTTTCAGAGCCCTCTTCAGACTATCCACAGCTCTTTTAAAACTACGTCGTGGAATCTGATAGGAATTTTACTGTGGGATCTGTGAAATCTGATAGGAATTTTACTGTGGCAGCTGTGGAATCTAATAGAAATTTTACTGTGGGAGCTTTCTGTTCCGTTTTTCTCGTTTTATCACTTACTCTCCCAAGCATTTGATGATAGGTAAAGATTCAATTTAAAATATTTTAAAAATATTCTCATTCTCATTTTCAATATATCTAAGCAAGAAACTTCCTGCAACCTCAGATTTCTGGTGAAGTATATACAAAATAGCATCAAAACTTAAGCGCGCCTCAAAGAAAATCAAGATTGACCATATTTTAAGCATTTTTTAAATAAAAAAATTATAATTAAAAAAAATATATAAATTGGCTCAAATGATGCAATTTTTGTTTTACATTGAAATTCATCACCTATACAACAAATAGTACCGTCAACATTGTCAAATTGATGAAAATGTCGAGTTTTTAGTATTAAAGTATTATTTACAGCAACATGGCGTCAGTAATTTCGATTCAATTTCACAATCAACATGGCGCTCAGTAAATTAATATTGAAAATCTTAAGGCAGTTGTAAAACAGTGTTAAGATGGTTTTATGACGGTTAGAAAAATGTGGTAATAAAACAATTTCAATAAACAGTTTTTAAATGGTTTTAAGAGACCTTGAATCACAGCTTCGTTTGACGTTTCTCTAAATGGAATACACGCTCATGATGGATTTATCCATTTTTGAGAAAGAGAAGTTTTTCGCAATAAATGAAAACATTTCGATTTGTTGCTTGGCAAAAGGCATTCATGCAACTTTTTGTTTTGTTTCCTTTTGACTATGAGGATGGTCAATCATCTTTAAATAACAAATAGGTATTGCTATCAAATAATCTCAAACTATTTAGGAATAGAACATTTTCTGTCATCAAAACCCTGGCCTCAAACTAAATAATAACCCGCATAAATAAGGATTATAACCAAATGATTTTTGAAGCGTTATAAAACGTTTAGCAAACGATTATTGAAATTGTAAAAACATTGCCTGAATCGTGAATTCCGAAATGATTGAATTTTGAATTTGTAGTTAGGTTATGTAAAACAGTTAAAAACTGTTAAAACAGTTGTATGGGAAAACAATTGGAAGTGATAAAACGATTCTTTAAAACGTCCTTCGGATGTTTTGCTTACTATTACCCGAACTGCCTTACGCTTTAAATAAATCGTTATTTTCAATGATCGGCCAATGCTAGTGGTCTTCATTCTGAATACATCATCTGAAACTTGTTGAGGCTGATTTAGAATGAGCATTTTCGCTTGTGATGAAACTCGATTTCTCCGTCTTTGCTGAGTTGAAGCCGGTTTCTGCAGTCTTCCAGAAATTTTCAAGGACGGTTTATCTGAAAATAATTTTGTTAGTTCTAGATTGGATGACGTAAATAAAGATCAACTTCGCATTGAGAGACAGAGATGGATAAATAAAACAAGTAGTTTAATAGGCGTACTTGTAAATGAATTTTCTAATACATTTATTCTTATCGAATCACAAAAACCGTTTATTCACAGTGGGCTTTTATTCGAACCCTGAGAATTGAGCGAATAATGATGTGGACTGATTTACGGTTGTTTTGAAATTTGAATGCGGGTACAACAAAGTTGTTTTTATTTTTAAGATGAATTTAGCTGTGTTTATTTATATCATTTTGATAGCACGTTTTTCTCAATTTTGAGTGATAATCCTTTCAAAACAGGTTATGCTATATCAAAAAGAGGTAAAAAAGTTTAAGCGTGTATACGTTCTTCTCGATTGTCAAATCATCTGTCACTTAGTTTTATCATGCCTACATCCAATGTTCCAATAAATCAGTTTTTCAACTTGGCTTGAACGCTAGTTTTAAAAGCGCATTGAGCGCATTATTAAAACCTTTACCAAAGCTCTAATAAAAACAGGAAAGTATGTGTTTTATTGAATCTTTAGCAATACTTTTGCAACTTTTTTACAACACTCTTAAGATAGTGTTTTATTCAAGTTTTAGCAAAACTTTCAGGGCTCTTTTAAAACACACGATAAATGAAGCATTTCCTATGTTACAATAAAACCGTTTTAAAAATGGGATGCCATCGAAAAGTCTTCATAAAACAATATTAAAACTCAAAAAAGCCAATTGGCTTGATCTGTGTTACTTGGGTAATATAACTTTGCAGTATTTCAAAATTATGTCTAAATGATTAAGTAAATTACTTGCAGCCCCTTCCGAATGAAAAAAGTCCCAATAAAGAACTCTTTTTAAAATGTTCATAACTTCTCACTGCTTAAGACACATTCCACCGTGACGTGAATTCACTTTTCCAAACTTTTCTGAACTGTTATCATTCTAGAGGTAAGCCAATATACTGTAGAAATAAAATAAATAGTTGCGAACGATCGCTAGATAAATTTATTTTGATAAGAGAATCATTTGGTTTCTAAAAAATCAATGTGTTTGTGATGCGGATGTCTTTTGTGACGTGAATTTGTACGAGCATTGATTATTCTTGACTACATAAAACTAAAATTTCTCCTTGATAAAGTAGAATATTTTTGTCTCAAAAAAAGTGGTTAGGAATTAATAACCCACAATTTGTGCCTTTTTTAAATTGTGACGTGAATTCACACCGTTTGAACAAAACAGGGTTGTCAACTGAATTCTCATCACAAAATTTCTAGCTATTCTGAACTGTTCCTTCCAGTTTGCATTTTTTTTTTGCACACTTTTTAAGGGGGGAGTAGGGTCTAACACTTTCAAAAAATCGATTTTATTTATTTTTTATTTTCTTATTTTAAACATTTCAAGAAAGTTGTGTCAAATTTTCCAGTCAATCGAAGCAAAACTGTAGAAATTATATGCCTTTATCTCCTCTTATCTAATACTGCAAGAAAGAGAGAGAGAGAGCAGAAACTTCAAACGCGTTTTTCTCGAAAGCACATGTTTAAAGTCAGTGGACATCGTCATTTGAAAACTACTTCACCGATTCTTTTCGAATTTGGTATATATTTTCTACATACAAAATACCAAACCCCAACGTTTTTTTTACTTTAGGGTGATTTTACAGATAAAAAATGGCAGATTTTTTCATGAAAAATCGTAGTTTTACTTCAAACAGCCACAAAAATTTCATAAACTTTTTTTTAATTTAAACAAAATCGTTGGGGTCCAGAAAAACATCTATTAAAAATATTTCGCTCTGATTTTTTGACTTCAGATGATTCTGTGCTGAGATACAGAGTCCACCACAAATCCTGTTTTCTTAAAGGCATCCTCGAAAGTGCTTCGTCACCGGCTAATTTTTCAATATTTTTCTACGAAAAAAATACTAAATGTTCTTTTAACAATGCTTTGTATAATGCAAAAAATTTGAATACGTTTGTTTGAACGATAGCTCTAAAAAAATTCGTGAAAATTATGTTTTTTTAACCCGTTAGATCCTACTCCCCCCTTAAAGTGATACCTTTGTTATTTCGACTTGTCCAATCTTAAATTTTCAGAATTTTTCCTAATTTCTTTTATTTTTACTAGCACTTGCATATCAGCATATTGTAAAATTAAACGTTTAATTTACTACTGTTTATCACTAACCTTAATACCGGAACTAATTAAAAATCCTTCTTTTGTCATTCGGAGATGGAACATCGCGGTGAAAAATATCGCGAAACATATAAATTGGAATGAATTGCACGAAAGCTTGTTTGCAAAAAATTTCATACTATATCATTGCTCAAAACCGAAAAATTTTATCAAATCAAGAATACAAAAGATGAAATAGCTTCCATCCTTCACAATTTGGGATATTTCTATTTTTTGAAATTTACATGAAATACTTAAAACTTCATTTATTTCTCATTTCTGGTTTTATGGAAATTTCGAAGTGAAAGAAGTAAATGATATTTGTTCCAGCCTAATTGAATTTAAAAAATATAGTTTGTTCAAATTAAATCAATTATGTTTCCAATATTCTAAATTATTAAAAAACACAACCAAATTAAAAGTATCCTTTTTTGTGACGCGAATTCACACATTTCAAGAGAAAAATTTATAGTTTATGATATTTTCTGCAAGTTGCACTGAGAATTTTAATGTTAGATTTCCCCGTTTTTCATAAATTTACTTAATTATGTATAAATTTTCTACTTTGAAATTATTGTTTCTGCTCTGGTACTGGTCTGATACCTTTTATTGGACCTAGATCTAAAACAACAATAAAAACTAGATTTTTCAAAAAAAAAAAACAAATCATCGAATTTGATAAAAAAATCTTTTGTTTTGAAAATAAAATTATCAAAAAAAAAATCTATTATTTATTGGTATTAAAGCTTTTTAACGTTTAAAATACCCATCAAAATTTCTGCTTTGAATATCTCAAACATTGTCTCTCCAAATCTGCGCTGTCAGCAGCGCTGTAGTTCGAATTTTACCTTGTTTTCTGTAGTTTATTTGCATGAAGCTGACAAAAAATATTTGAAATGCTTATTATATGTTCTAAATTATGTTCATATGTAAATAAAATTGCATCTAAGATATTTGAATAAACAGTATTTAAACAAAGTTTGGTGATGTCAGGTCAAAAATGGAACATTGTGGTCTAAAATATCCAATTTTTTGACCTTTTGCAAATTTTACGGGTTTTATTAGGTTTTATTTTTTTAAGAAAAAATAGGTACTTCATATCAGGGTCGCCAAAAGAACTGATTCTTCTAGGAAATTTTTGCTCAAACTAGTTATGAATAAAACAAACTAAAAATAAATATTGCTCAATAATATTTGCTTATTAATTTCTAAGATTTCTTTTACATAATATAGTTTTTCGTGATAAAATTTTAGAAAAAAAACATCCTAAAATCTATCAGGTGATGATTAAGTTTTGAATAAAGAATCATTTAGCAACAAAAAAGAAAACTTACATTCATCGATGGTTGAAATCTTAAAATTCTGACATTCTATTTTCAAATGTTCGATCCTAAATCAAGGCAATATCCAACAACTATTCAACAAAAATCAAGAGAAAAAACATATGAATCCTTTTTTTCATCGAAAAACATAACGAAAAATATTTTGAATCGTATTTTAAGCTACCAAAAATTGTTTATGTTTATTTGAATAAATCAAGTTTATAGAATCTCATTTTTGGGCGAAAAAATTTTAAACTATAATGATGCAATTGGAATTTTTCGTTTGATCCTCCAAAAAAGAATTGAATGGATTCGGACAAAATCAGGATATTTTTGAGCAAAATTTGGGCAACCGGGCCGGGTCAAACGTTTCCCATTTTTTTTTAAATGAATATCCGGGCAAGTCCAGGAAAAACCGAGTAATCTGGCCAAAGGCCAGCTTAACTTTGCTTATTTGATTTGAACTTAGAATAAGTTTTATTTTACAAAGCCTTCAATTTCGAAAAAAAAAATTCTAAAAATGTATTTAATTTGCAAAAGTAATGTTAAAAGTTCAAAATATTGCGGTTTAAATCGAATCTATGCAAATTCGATCCTTGTTTAAGGTTTAAGTTTGAAATTCGGTTCTAGGAAAAACTGCAATATTAACCCTTTAATGCTTGTTTCCTTTGTTGTTTTAAAACAACACATAGGGTAAAAGTACTAGTTATTGAACAGGTACCTGATATTGAACACTAATGAAACACTAACCAATTAAAAGAATAATATACAGTAGAAAAATAAATTAAAAATCGTTGTGCCACTGTTAAAGTATTTTCTACCTCTTTTAAAAATTTTATCAAGAATATCGGACTCTTAAAGCCACAATACCCGAAACTAGAATATGTGTTCAAATTTGGAGTTGGTTTTTCAACTGGATGAAGAAAACAAACTTTTTTGATTGAGGCAAAAATCTGATTCAATACAAATAAACGCCTAAGATAATAATATGACTGTTTTCAACTAAGTCTTTTTAGATGATTTCTGGAAGAGTGGCAGCCTTTAAGGGTAAAAGCTCAGTTCTTTTAGAAATGGGAGACTTTCTTTTTCTAATAGCTCGTTTACTAGTGGTCGGACATTCAAAATTTTAACAGCATTTGGCTGCCTGTAAAAAGTACTATCAGACCTATTTTTCAAAATTTTATTTAAACGCATTTTTGAAATATTTACGATGTAAAAGATTCAGAAAAAAAATATTTTGCACAAATTCCTTCAAAATCCTTCATTATCAAATAGATAGCTGACAAAACCGTTGATTATTCAAAGAATTACTGTGTGTGAGTGGTGGAAAAGTATACAAACATTGTCAAACATGTCCACAAAGTTAAAATCAAGCATTGGAGTGAAGCATATGATCGGTAGCTACGGTTAAGGGTTATCAGGGACGTCCCCTTTATTATCCCTTTTTTTTAAATTTAACAAATTAAAGTGTTCAATCATTGGATCACAGAAAAAGCCAATGTTTCAATTGTTGAACGTTCAATCTTGCAGTACTAGTTTTGTAAAGAAATGCATGTACCAGTTATTGAACAAACATCGGTTGGTGTTTGGAAATATAAACAAACTGTTTCTTGATTGCTCGCTCAACCAAGATCGCCCGTGCAAGGCATACTATCGAGCGAAATACCCCTAAATATATGCAATGTTTTTCAATGTTTACGGGTTCAATAATTAGAACATTGCCTGTTCAATATTTGGGACCGTTCAAATATTACGTAACGCAATTTTCGAGCATTTTCAACCCCCCTCCCCCCTACGTAACACATTCGTCTCAAAATTTCTAAGCAAAATCCACAAAGCGTAACAAACTGCTACACCCCCTCCCCCCTCTAAAAGCGTTACGTAATATTTGAATGTTCCCTTTGAATCATTATGTTCAATCATTGGTACAAAATTAGTTTTGAATAAAAAGGCTTAAATGATAATTTGAAAACATATTTCCGCGAAAAAAAATATTTCGATTCGAAGCTGAGAAAAAAGCTTAAGCTACTCTATCAAAATTTTATCCGAAAAACCTTTAGTTACTTTTTATTAGCCACAAATGCGTTGAAACCCAAAGATGGTGTTCAATATATAGTGTTCTTACCCTACTACAATTCGAATATTTTGTAAACGTGTGGCTATTTTGAAGTCATATATTCACAAAAAAATGTTTAAGAAATTGAAAGAAATAAATCCATGGTAAATGCATTACGATATTTTAATGTTTGGGTGAGGATTCGAAGTAAGTGTATAAAAAAATTGAAAAAAATAAAACTTACTTGTTTTTTTTCAAGAAGATTTTTTTAAAACCACTGTTATTTATTCAGATGTGAAAATTCTTGAAAAAAATTAAATCTTAATCAATCACAAACATCTTTCTGTACCTTATGAACGAGGATTGGAAGAATTTTGCAAAATCGTATTGAAAAATATCAAAAATTTCAAAATATTTTATTTAAATTGACGGATTTTTACTTTTATAAAACTCAAATAACTGACTTCAAATTTGTTCAGTTTTGTATTTTATTTTAATGATGAATCAATTATTGATGTAATCTTTTATGAAAAGTCATACATTAGAGGGTTAATAATGTTGCCAAAATTGATGAAATAACTTGAAATTTCTTAAGAAGCAGCCAGATACATGGTTATTATCAATTAACATTATCATTCATTAAATAATTATCTTTTCATTAAAAATAAATTTCTATGAATGGTTCTTCCAATCAGGCGTATCAAAAGACATAATTTACAAAAGGAATTTAAATTCTGCTTAATTTTTTAACATTTTCATCTGAATTGGTCAAACGAACTTATTATTTAAATTTTAAAATCGAACTAACATTTGGAATCACAAGCCTGCATGTTAGATTTCTTACCAAAATAGTCATTTTCGATTTTTTTTTATTATGGAACTGATTTACGAGCTCAATTTAAATTCCAATTTTGAACCTGAATTCAAAATTTTAATTTTTATTTTGTTCCGGAATTTCAATACGTTTTATAAGCCAGGAATTGAAATCAGTTTCTGGGCCCTCAATCAAGAACCATGGTTCTAATGCGGCTGTTTTTGGTCATATTATCATTATTTTCAAATATGTTTTTTAATTGCTATGTTTGAATTTAGCATTTGATTTCTAAGCTATTTTTTAAAATTCGGAATAATATTAACGAAATGTAAAAAATGAGGGTTGAGTTACGAAAATCATTTATCGAGTTTTGAAGGAAATGTAAAACCAAATTCAAACGACGATTCCAAACTCAGCTTTTTATTTCAATTTTTAATGATGAATCGAACCGAGAATCACAAATCCTTATCAAGATACATATTCCAAAGCATAAAAACGCAAATATGAACAATTTTGATTTTGATTATAAGGAACCACAATTTCTGAATTGAGATAAATCTAATTCATAATTAAGTATGCATTTAGAAATGAACTACTATCAATCAGAAGGAAAATTTTCAAAAACTGTAGCTGAATTCTGAGTCTGGGATTAGTTTTCGAAGTTTTGTTATCAGTTCTTATTTAAAATAGATAACTTACTCCATCATCAAAATTTTTCTAAGAAAAAAAAATTTAGAGTGTAGAGCTTGCTTTAATGGACCTTTAATTAACGAACCCCAAATGATGAGATGAAGAAAGAATGAGAGATGAATGTTTACATAGGAGTATCTTACAGACAAAGGTTACTAGAGTTTTTTTTTCTGCACGTATCCGGGACGGACATATCCGAACAATTTTATATTAAAACCTGGCAAAATCAAGGCATTTGATTCTAAAATTTTCGACCACAAATCCTGGCAATATTCGGGAAAATCAGGTCAAAACCCAGAAATTACCCAATAAAAATCACGAAAAAAAAATTGAAAAAAAATGTTTTTCATTCATATTTGAAGCTTAAAAAAAACATTCATATATATTTTTTTTTGAGAGGCATAAAAAAGTAGAAAAAAGTTTAACTTCAATTTGTTTTTTGTTGTTCGATTTGCCAAAAAAGTGAAATAATTTGGGCAACCGGGCTGGGCCGACCTGTTTGAAATTGTGTATTGAATATCCGGGCAACCCCAGATAAAACCGGGTAGTCCGGCAACCTTATTATAGGCTGTTCCGATAATTTTAAATGCACTATAAAATGGCCGTCATTTAAAAAATCAAAATGTGTTGAACCAAATTTTAGCTGCGTACAATTGTTTTCATCCAAGTGAAGTCAGCGTTGTCTTTTTTTGTCGTTTTATGAAAAGAAATCCTCCCGAGAAAAAGAAAACGGTTTGTGCACAAATCGGCACAGTGAGTGGTCTTGTAAACAGAAAACTATCTGAGAAAAAAAATCTGTCGGAGCAGTTCAAACCGCGTTGAGAAAGTAAAGAGAACCGAATACTTTTACAGATGTGCTTTGAAATTGAAATTGAAATAACTTTTGAAAATTGGTTAAAATCAGTTAAGAAATTTCTGCACTTTTATGAAAAAAAACTTTAAAACAATAACAAAAAATTCAAAATAAAAGTTATAAATCAATTGAAAATTTTCCTTAAGACTTCTACAAAAAAGTTATGGAAGTATTCTGTTTGTTTAGTTTTTTTTTCCATTTGACGAATATTTAAAGGAAAGAGATTTATTTAAGATAGTTTTTTTATAATAAATCTTATCGTTTTGCAAGTTTCAATAACTTTATTAAACGGGTTTTATCAATGATACTTTACCATCCTTGTGGCATTCATGAATTAAAATATATTAAACGATATAAATTTTTTATTTTAGTTTCTGAAGTTATGTCAGAAATACTTTGAATGATGTCTTTCTAAATTTGTAAAATATAGAATTATACTTTTTGAGATGAGGCATCGTCATCATTACTCTTTTTCTTCAACGTAAATTTGTTAGTTAATCAGTTATCAATGATCGATTTCAGTTTAAACTTATGCATGTTAAAACTTTAAAACTTAATAACATCAAAACGAAAGGTGATAGACAAAATTTGACAAAATATTCGTGTTCAGGACGCTAGAATCTACCAAATCAATTATAAAATATTGACGATAGACGTGTTTATTAAAAAAAAATCTTCTAAAATGTTTTAAAACTCATCTTATAAATCTTCGTATTTTGCTTCAATTTTCGAATAAATTTACCGAATTGAAAGTGTAGTTCTTTTTAACTTTCGAATAAGTTGAACGAGTTTTAAAGATCAATTCAATTTTCGAATAAATTTACCGAATTGAAAGTGTAGTTCTTTTTAACTTTCGAATAAGTTGAACGAGTTTTAAAGATCAACAATTTCAATTTTTAGTAGATTTTTTAAAAGTTTGTCTTTATTTTTCCATTTTTATTTTTTATGTTCTGGAAACAAAACCCTTTTTATCTAAATTTCTTATAAGAAAAACGTTTCCCAGAACCCAATATTTCAGTTGAAAGTGATAAAAGAGCTTGAAATTTAAAACTGTAAAACCTGCAATTTGAACAATTTATATTTATAAATTTTTCATTATTTTATTATTTTAAGGGGGGGGGGGGTAGGGTCTAACGGGTAAAAAAACACCATTTTCACGATTTTTTTAGGGCTATCGTTCAAACAAATGAGCTCAAATTTTTTGCCTTATACAAAACATTGTTTAAAGAACATTTAGTAATTTTTTCGTAGAAAAATATTGAAAAATGAGCCGGTGACGGAGCGCTTTCGAGGATGCCTTTTAGAAAACAGGATTTGCGGTGGACACTGTATCTCAGCACACAATCATCTGAAGTCAAAAAATCAGAGCAAAATATTTTTAATAGATGTTTTTCTGGACCACAACGTTTTTATTTAACTTAAAAAGTTTTTTATAAAATTTTTGTGGCTGTTTGAAGTAAAAACTACGATTTTTCTCAAAAAAATCCGCCATTTTTTATCTGTAAAATCTCCCCAAAGTAAAAAAAAAGATAAACGTTGGGGTCTGGTATTTTATATGTAGAAAATATGTTCCAAATTTGAAAAGAGTCGGATAAGTAGATTTCAAATGACGATGTCCACGGACTTTAAAAATGTACTTTTACGCGTTTGAAGTTTCTGCTCTTGCTTTCTTGCAGTATTAGATAGGAGGAGATAAAGACCTATAATTTCTACAGTTTTGCTTCAATTGACTTGAAAATTTGAAACAACATTCTTGAAATGTTTTACAATAAGAAAATAAAAAAATAAAAAAAAATCGATTTTTTGAAAGTGTTAGACCCTACCCCTCCCCCCCCCCCCCCCCCGCCTTAAATAATATTGATAGATCATGAATTTGAATTCATCTTTTCAAAGTTCGAAAAATGATTCGAACTTTGAAGCTTAATTTTAATTTGGTGTGTTAAATGAATTTTTATTGGGTTTGTGCCTTCAAAAGTAACTACAGAACTTAGAATTCCTTTTTTAATTTTTTTTCCTTGTTTAATTTTTTTCTAATCAGTTTCTTATTGGTCATTCGCGACATGACATACACTTATTCAGTATAACTTAACATTCAATACATTGTAAATATAAAAACTCATTATTTTGACTTTCTTAAAACAACCTTTTTTGCCATTTATTTCTATAGCTGGATAAATTTTATTGTAGGTAAAGGTTTGACTTCTTTTAGATAACTGGGACTCTTGAAGTTATATTAAATATTTACTTTTTTAATCAAAATAAATTCAATCATCGACACATTCCGAAAATTCAATTGTGAATGAAGAAAACGAAATGCAAATTAAGATGCATAATAAATAACAGTCATTGTAATTTTCCAAAAAAAATTTGACGGAATATTTTTTACCTGATCTGACATTTATTTTAGAATACAGTTTATTTTTAAATTCTGAGTTTCGTACAAATATTTATTTCAAATTTGAAAATAATATTGATTTGTTTGAAAATTATGATTTATTTTATTTGTAGACTTTATAATTTTTCGATTTTGTGTGATGGAAATCAATTTACCTCTTAACTGTATATTTTTGATATTGTTATTTTTTTTAGCTAAATTTGAATTTTAAAACCGCTCACCCGTCTGTGAAGAACAACTTCAAAACATGAAAAGCGTTATTTGGTAGTGAAAATAACTATCCCGTTAGCTTTTAAGCCGAAAAATGCTCCAAATAGACTAAGAAAAGTTAAACAATTCAGACCAAAATTTGGGTTATTCTAATCGATCAAAAATGTGAATAATAAGTTTATTTAATTGAACTTTTTTATTATCAAAGCAAAACATCACCTTCAACTTGTATTTTAGAATTTAAATTTGTATATTTTTAATTTCATGAAATTTTCTCAAAAGATTTTGCTGGCATTTCTCTAACATTTATGAAAGTTCATGAGAAAAAAACATATTTATATTGAGCTATCAGCAAGCTGGCAAATAAATTTTTCAAAGAATTTTCTGTGGTGCACGTAACAGCACGATTGATATTTTGAAAAAAAAAAAAGTGTCGGGTACATTTACCTTGACAAAATCTTAAAAATGACTTGAATTCAGAACGCCAAAATCTTTCAAAATCAGTTTAGAACATAGAGACCAAAATTTCTTCGTTTAAGTCTTAAAAAAAGTTTCTTACAAATTTGGGATCTTTAGCCTTATTTGTCTGAAATATTTCGTTTTAAGACGGTCAAAAAAATTACTCAAATATAAGAGGAATTTATCGACTTAATCCACTTCCATCTGTACCGTTGAGTCGTCAACACGTACGCCGGAGCATCGTATCGTTGCTGTGTACCTGCAGGAACATTTTTACATTATTTATTTTTTCCTTACCTGTATTTCAATCAGCACTTTTCAGTGCTAAAATTATTTTCATTTTCTTTTATTCATATTTTCTCTTTTCTTTCCAGCATGGGGAAGTCTTCGGCCGGCTCAAGGGCCGGAAGAAAACGGATTGCTGAACCTAATCCAGGGCCATCTGCCAAAAAAGTTGAAATTTCCAATTCATTCGATGTCCTTCATAACATCGGTGATGAGGAAATATTCATATTTAATTCTGATAAGAGTACTAAGAAACCTTCTTCTTCTTCTTATACTCTTAAAAACGAAAAGATTCCACCAATAACGGTCACGATTCCTGATTTCAATGCCTTTCGAAAAGAAATCGTCACTTCCGTCAAGGATGTGAAGATTTCTTTTCAGATCGGTCGAAGGGGAACTGCTCGTATATTGGCGGAATCTTTTAATGATTTTCAAAAAATTTTAAATTATTTGAATAATAAAAAACACCAATTTTTTACGTACGACACTAGAGGTGATCGTCCTTTTAAAGTTGTACTTCGTGGTCTCACCGGCGATCAGACACCGGATGAGATCACAAATGAATTAAATTCTTTGTTAGGTTTTTCTCCAATTCAAGTAATTCAAATGAGGAAAAGAACCAACACGAATAATACCAGTAGTGTTGGTTTAGCTCCTGAGCTTTATTTGATCCATTTTAAAAAGGATCAAGTTAATAATTTGCAAATTCTTGAAAAGGCTCGTCTTATGTTTCATTGTCGAGTCAAATTCGAACCTTTTCGAAAATCTTCAACCAATTTCCTTCAAAATATTACGCAATGTCGTCGTTGTCAAGCTTTTTGTCACGGCACTAAAAATTGTAGAATGAATGCCAGATGCATGCTTTGCGGCTCATTCGATCATGAAAAATCTAAATGCCTTTATGGTGGTGATAAACAAAAAACAGAATTTTTCAAGTGTGCAAATTGCGCAGGTAATCATTCCTCGAATTCGCTAGACTGTCCCATCAGGGCAAAAATTATTGCTTCTAGGAAAATTCCCAAAGTTTCCAGAAAAGTTTCTTCTCCTTCTTCCTCTTTTTCGTCTTCACACGTCGGGCCGGCAAACAACCTGCCTGTTCGCGGTCAGCCCCGGCCTACATTGGAATCACGGCTGGGTAATACCCGAAGTGATTTTAATGTTACCTGTGCTGATTCTGCGCCCCAGACTCGTTGTTTATCGTTCTCAGAGGTGGTTGAAAATGGGTTGCCCTCTCCAGGCATAACTAATAAAAATGGGAAAAAACCAAGTCTCAACGTTCATGCGAAGGCTTGGGAAAATCCCCGAAATTCAAATACTTGTTCTTCTCTTTCATTTTCTGATCCTAACAATTTTGTTGATTTGGGTGAGATTACTGAGGAAAAATTAAAATTTTTGCATCAAAATTTAATGGAAATGATGCAACTTATGTTGAAAGCAAATTCAATGTTTGAAGCTTTCCAAACTTCTTTTAATTATGCTAACAAAATTATTATGACTTTACGATTCCCTCATGGATCCAAATAGATGTTTAAATATTATGAATTGGAACGCTAGATCTTTGCTGGCTAACCAAGATGAGTTCTTTTTATTTTTGAAAACTCAAAACATACATATTGCTGCCATCACTGAAACTTTTTTAAAGCCAGACAATAACTTGAAAAGCAATGCTTTCTTTAAAATTTTGCGAAATGATCGACTTGATCGACAAGGTGGGGGTGTAGCTATTGTCATCAATAGTCGTCTCAAATTTAGACTTCTTTCTTCTTTCAATACAAAAGTCTTAGAAACAATTGGAATTGAATTAGAAACTTCTATCGGGAAAATTATAATTGTTGCCGCATATTTGCCTTTTCAATGCAGCGGTGAACAGAAAAATTTTTTGAAGGGAGATTTACAAAAACTCACCAGAAATAAATCTAAATTTTTTGTTATTGGTGACTTTAATGCAAAACACCGATCTTGGAATAATATTTCATCAAATTCAAATGGGAATATTTTATTTAATGACTGCTCTGCAGGTTATTACACTGTTGAATATCCTAATGGGCATACTTGTTTCTCTTCGATTAGAAATCCTTCCACAATTGATTTGGTTCTAACGGATTTAGGCGAGCATTGTAGTCAATTAGTTACTCATGCGGACCTCGATTCAGACCACCTTCCAGTAACTTTTTCTTTATCCCAAAATCCCATTGAAAACCCTTTAAAATCAACTTTTAACTTTCAAAAAGCTGACTGGGAGCGATATAGGAATTTTATTGAACGTAATTTGAATGTAAACGTTCCACTGAATTCAATTGAAGATATTGATTTGGCTGTAGAAAATTTGACAACTTCAATAGTCAATGCTAAAGCCGCTTCAATACCCAAAGTTAAACATAAATTTAATCAACCTTTAATTGATGATGATCTTCAGTTTTTGATACGACTGAAAAACATTCGTCGACGCCAATATCAACGTACTAGGGATCCTTATTTGAAATTAATTTATTGCGACCTTCAAAAAGAGATCAAACGTCGTTTAAATTTCATTCGTAATGAAAATTTTGCCAAAGCAGTAGAGGACATAAAACCCTACTCAAAGCCATTTTGGAAATTAACTAAAATTCTGAAAAAGCCCCAGAAGCCAATTCCTACTTTGAAAGACGGGGATAAACTTCTTTTAACGAATGCAGAAAAAGCTCAAAAATTGGCCCAACAATTTGAGTCTGCTCATGATTTTAATTTAAACGTTGTAAGTCCAATTGATGCTCAAATTTCCCTTGAATTTGATGATATTCTTTCTAAACAAAATGTATTTGAAAGTTCTTGTGAGACAAATATTGATGAACTTAAATTGATTTGCAAAAAATTTAAAAATATGAAAGCCCCAGGGGAAGATGGGATTTTCTATATTCTTATTAAAAAGTTGCCTGAAAGCACTTTAAATTTTTTAGTTAAAATCTTCAATAAATGTTTTCACTTGGCCTATTTTCCCAATAAATGGAAAAATGCCAAAGTAACTCCAATTTTAAAACCTGGAAAAAGTGCTTCAGAGCCTTCAAGTTATCGACCAATTAGTTTGCTTCCATCTTTAAGTAAACTATTTGAGAGAGTTATTTTGAATAGAATGATGATTCACATTAATCAGAATTCTATTTTCCCTGATGAACAATTTGGTTTTCGTCATGGACATTCTACTACACATCAACTTTTGAGTGTAACTAATATGATTAACGCTAGCAAATCTGAAGGTTATTCAACTGGTGTTGCTCTTCTTGATATTGAAAAAGCTTTTGACAGTGTTTGGCACAAAGGTTTAGTAGCTAAATTAGCTCGATTTGATTTTCCTGTATATCTCACCAAAATTATTCAAAATTATTTGACTAGCCAAACCTTACAAGTAAGCTATCAAAATTCATGCTCTGAAAGGACACCCATTAGAGCTGGTGTCCCTCAGGGTAGTATACTTGGGCCAATTTTATACAATATTTTTACTTCTGATCTTCCTGATGTACCAGAAGGAAAAGGTAGAAGATTATTTGCTGATGATACTTTGCTTTCAGCCAAAGGTCGAAATTTACGGGTGGTACGCAGTAGATTGCAACAAAATTTAAATTCCTTTTTGAATTACTTGAAAATGTGGAAAATTTCTCCTAACGCTTCCAAAACTCAACTTATTTTGTTTCCCCATAAGCCAAGAGCAAATTTTTTAAAACCTAATGAAAATCATTCCATAACTTTTAATGGGGTTTCATTAGAATGGTCTGATCACGTGAAGTACTTGGGACTTACACTTGATCGGAATCTTACTTTTAAAAATCACATTGAAGATATTCAATCTAAGTGTAATAAATATACTAAATCTCTTTATTCTCTCATCAACAGGAAATCCAAGTTGTGTCTGCGAAATAAGTTACTTATCTACAAACAAGTGTTTCGACCAGCGATAATGTATGCAGTTCCGATTTGGTCTAGCTGCTGCGCGACGAGGAAGAAAGCCATCCAGAGGATTCAGAACAAGGTTCTGAAAATGATTTTGCGGCTTCCACCTTGGCACAGCACCGAAGATCTTCATCGGATTGCGGGCATTGAATCGATCGAAGAGATGGCCAACAAAATCATCTCCAACTTCAGAGGCAAATCGATGCAGTCTTCCATCGCAGAGATTCGTTCTCTTTATAACTAGTTTAATTTTAGGATAGTGTTTAGTTTTAAGTTTAAAATATTTTTGCCATTGCAGGATAAATTTTTAATATCTAGTTAACTATAGGGCTCTGAACAGTTCATTATTGAGCTGAACACCTAATTTAATGAAAAAATGTAATATAAATGTAATGATGAATTGATACAAATAAAGACATATTAAAAAAAAAAAAAAAAATAAAAAACAAAAAATCGACTTAATCCAACTCTGTTGATCTTCCACCCAACGATTTCCCAGCTCCTCGGAAGAAAAACAAAGCAAGTAAAATTTATCCGATATGCTTCCTGGAACATGAAAGCAGAAGGAAGGACGCACCAAAAAAAAGCAACAACGAACACAATCAACAACAGCAACAAAAAACAGGAATAAAGCAGAGGAAAAATAAAATAACAGCATATCGACTTCAAAAGCAAACCTCTCCAAGGACCAATATCAAAGTCGTGCAAATATGGAAAAGTTGTCGTTGTCGTTGCTGTTGTTGCCGATAGTGATGACCTGTGTGTCTGTTGCTCGTATATTCACGTTTTTTCCCCTTCCAACGCCGACCCCCACTTTCCCAGAAGGCCCACAAAACTGTATTTCGCGCACCATATCGCGATGCATGTGCCTTGGTCTGGTCCTCTTGGAGTGGTGCTGGTGCGTGAATTCAGTGCTTTCTCGCACTTCCCACATGAATGAAGGTTCGAAGTACCTTTATGAGATTTTCCGGTTCCGGTGTACAGGTGCATTATTATTATATTTTCCAGCAGCTGTGCGTAGGTGTTTCATATGCCAACATTTACGATGCCTGGGAAGGAGGAACCCAGTTGGAGGATAAATATTGAGTGAACAACTTTCCAGGGAATATGAACTATTTTTGGACGCTTTTTTGGCGATGGTGATGGTGCCAGTTGGGTAATTCAATAAGTGAGCCCAGTAAGTTTTTAAGCCGATAAGGCTTAGTGGTTGTATTAATCTTTGCGCTCTTTGTAGCTTTCAAAATGGATACATAATTGTGTCATGAAGAAATAAAATGTGCGTGAATTTATTGGATTTACTATCCTAGGAAGAATAAGAAAATTTTGAAATCATTTCTAGCAGTCTGCTAAAATTAAGAACTAACCTAAATAAATCGAAATATTATTTTTTTTAACTGGAAGCAAAACCATCGTATAATAGTCATTTTTGTCATTTTTGTCATTTTTGTCATTTTTGTCATTTTTGTCATTTTTGTCATTTTTGTCATTTTTGTCATTTTTGTCATTTTTGTCATTTTTGTCATTTTTGTCATTTTTGTCATTTTTGTCATTTTTGTCATTTTTGTCATTTTTGTCATTTTTGTCATTTTTGTCATTTTTGTCATTTTTGTCATTTTTGTCATTTTTGTCATTTTTGTCATTTTTGTCATTTTTGTCATTTTTGTCATTTTTGTCATTTTTGTCATTTTTGTCATTTTTGTCATTTTTGTCATTTTTGTCATTTTTGTCATTTTTGTCATTTTTGTCATTTTTGTCATTTTTGTCATTTTTGTCATTTTTGTCATTTTTGTCATTTTTGTCATTTTTGTCATTTTTGTCATTTTTGTCATTTTTGTCATTTTTGTCATTTTTGATTTTATTCCAAAATAAATTTTTACTCCTTATCAAAAAGTTAAAATTTTATTTAATGTTTATTTATGTTCTTAAGCTCATTCTGTGATTTCTCAGTTTGTTTTTTTTTTCAGCTAGAAATATACATCTGTAGTTTTTGTTTTTTGCAAGTTTGAGCAATGGTGAAGCAATTCAAGCAATTTTGTATGGAATATTTCTTACTTACGATTGTTTTTTTTTACATACCTGAAAAAAAGAAAGAAATTTGCATTAGTTTTTTGATAATTTCAGTTGAAATCTTTTTTTTTTTGCAAGTAGCTTTTTACCATCTTCGAACAAAAATTATAGAAATTCTTTTAGACGTTTGAACATTTTTGTACTGTTTTTTTTTTTATATTGGTTTGCAAATATTTTTTTTGTATTTTTTGTAACTTTTTTTGGAAAATGAAAGCCAAGTTGTTATTCATATACCTTTTTTAAAAAGTTATTGTCTGTGTATGTATTAATCAGGAAAAAAAGTTTCTCAGAAGCCACTATTAGAGTATTTGCATACAATTTGAAAAAATGGAAAGTCGTTACCGAACACGTAAACATTTCCCTTTGATTGAACGCACACAAAAAAAGGTGAATGCTTTTCCGATCGTTTTTCCAATCGCAATCAAATCGACTGGAAATTCACTCAGCTGCACAGTAAGTTTTAGTGCTCAATCCGGATCACAAAAATCCGGCTGCTGCTGCTGCTGCAACTTTTTGCGATAACTAAATTCCAGCCAATCCATTGTTATCGGAAAACTTTCCGAGTCAATTCATCAAAATTGAACGTTTCTTCCGATTGACTTTGGTTCGGGTCCGCCGCTTTTCACCGAAACCAGCATGCAAATCTGGACCGGAGCTTTGGAAAGTTCGATGAAGAAATTTTCTTCTTTCGAAGAGAGATATAACCTTGCGGTTTTGTTGGACCCGCTGCGTTTGAGTTGAGTTTCCGAAAAAAAACCAAAGGTCCCTACCAGAGATATCCAATTGTGCCAAACTGCAAAACGAGATACAATTTTTCCTCATTTTTGCCGTTCCAAACGAAAGGCTGATTGAGTTTTGTACTCTATGGAGCCACCAGCAGCTGGAAGCTGAGGAAAGGAAAAAAACAGCAGCATACTCCCTTTGAACTTTGGCCATCTCCTACAATCGGGTAGGAGCCTTCAACATAACCATTACAATCTGTTGCCCCTGGAAAGGGGGAGAGAGCGGATTGTTATGAATCGAAGAAGGAAGTGAGGAGTCGGAGGAAAAAAAGTTTCAAAACTTCCAGTAAGGAGGCACAAGATTGTCGGTGGCTCGTGGCAGATATCTGGGATCCCGCATTTGTGGCCCATTTCTATTCATGGCGCAACTGAAGCCCCGGAAAAGGTCGGGAGTTTCGCTCCGAATTCGGTCATAACTTTCCAATCAATATTTTATTGATTTACCATCCTCGCCCCCTGACGTCAAAGCCTCTGGGTTCAGCTGAGCCAAGCTAGCTGACTCCAAAAGATTCTTCGATTCGCAAAGTATTTTCCGGGAAGCAAATCGACCAATATTCTTCGAGTTAGCTATTTACTACTCAATCGGAATTGCACGCAACGGGATCAAGGCAAGAAGTCTGAAGGTTCTGAAATGTGCGTCATAACGAGCGGAAGCTTACTTCTACTTTACTGCAGCGATTTTGCTGGACAAGAAAATAAAAATTGCAGGTGCCTTTATTATTATTACGAACGAAGAATCAATACAATTTTGCTTGATCAAACACCCACATTTTTGAACTTTTTTTCTTACAAATCGTAAGCAATGAAGTGTTTAAAATTATAATGTGGAGTAAGATTAAGTCTATGAACTCATATTTTGAAGTCGTTATCTTAACGTTCAAAATCCCTAAAGGGATTTTTTAAGCAGTTTCCTAGTCTTATCATGAGGTGTCTTAGCAAAATGTTTCTTCCGTTACATTTCCCGGTGGAAAAGTGATAACTTTTACATGTCGACAAACGTCTTACAATTTAATGTTTAGTTTTGTTTCAGGTTAGAAAAAAAAAATCTAAACTCGCTAAACTATGTGTATGTGTTCTTATAAAAGGGGAACCGGGGAAGGATCGCACAAAACCAAATATAATCGGTTCGCTGGAGCAAGTTGAGGGGGCAAAATTGAATAACAGATGAGGGAAAATTGAACAACTGCTTAGCCCAGCTTTGGCATTCGGGTTTCTCGTACACCCGGCCACAGAGAGCATTTCGGTGGCAAAAGTTATCTGCTGCTGCTGCTGCTGTCTCGGAATGGAATGAAGGTCTCCGTTGAGAAGGCAAAGTTTGGTGCCTCCCTCCCTGGCATGTGTGAAGGGTGTTTGAAATGAGAGGGCCAAGCAAAGGAGAAGCTGGGAGCTAAACTTGTTTGCCAGAGGTGCCAGCTCGACGATAAGCTGCGGTTTAAGAGAACGTGTCGGATAAATTTTTTCAAATTCTTGAAATTTTATCATAAAATATTTTGGTATTTCTTAGGTACAATTGGAGATATTTAATATAAGAAATGTTTATAACCTTTTAACAATTAACTAAGAGAAATAAAGTCAACAACCGGAAAATGGATAAATGTAACAAACAAAAAAGATCAACGCATCATTACGAGATTACGAATAGGACATACCAGAATGACGCACGATTATCTACTGAGACATGAAGAACCGCCGATGTGTGATACCTGAAACGTGTTTGTTACAGTGAAACACATCATTTTGGACTGCTTGAAATACAACATCCAGAGAACTCAATTGATCAACGGTACAACGTTAGAAGCAGTAAAAAGTGTTACATAAATCAACAATAGCTCAAAAAAAAATTTAACTGTAAGTCACACATAAAATTAAAACCCACAACAAATTTTAGAATAACCTAAGGTTTCCAGATTGCCTGGTTTTATCCGGGTTTTTTTTCGGATATTTGATATAAAGTTTTAGAAAAGTCCGGCCCGGCCCGGTTGCCCAGATTTCATTGAAAAATGCCCGGATTTTTTCACGTGATTTGGCTATTAAAACAAAAAAAATTGTTGTCAAATTTTTTTCTTTCTGCTACCACAAAAAAAAACAATTTGCAAAAATAATCACAAAAGGATTTTTCAAAGATTAAAATACGATCACAAATTTATTTTTTGATTTTGATGAGAATTTTTTTTTTAATTCTTTTATTTTTGATTTTTGTTGAGTGATTTCTGGGTTTTGATAAATTTTGCCCAGATATTGCCGAGATTTTGGGTCTTGATTAAGAATTGAAATACCCGGATTTGGCCAAGATTTTTATAGAGGAGAGTGAGGTATCGTGGGCCATGGGGAAACTTGGGCCACTTTCAATATCTCAGATGTGTGTTGAGTAAAAAATCTCAAACCAACTGTCATCGTCGTCGCTTTGCGTGAGCATATATTTCTATATGTAGTTGACTGAAATACGCATCATATGCTTCTTTTACTTATCAAGCTAAAAAAAGTTAGAAAAATTTACTTACATTATTAAAAAAAACACCCGCTAATTTCATCGATGGGGAACCTAAAGTGCTTATCAAAAATATGCTCATACGCTTATGATCTTAGTTTTGTCATGATCTTTCACGTGGAAAAGGACTTTTTGATGAAACATCAATAAGTCTTACAAACGCAACCAATTTGCAAATCATAGCTTGTGGGGAATCGTGGGCCACACATCAGCTATATTTTTATGTTTTTGTACACATTCAGAACTTAAAATACGTTTTACTATCTGCAAAGTTTTCTAATGTCTAATGAAGAGTTTTGAAAAATATTTTGTCCATCCTATATAAGAAATTATGCCAAAACGTTCGCGAGCCAGGTTTTGGAATCTATGCGATCATACACAGCTCTCTTTTTTATTTCATCATCTGAAATTGCTTTAAAATAACAAAATGATTTGGGAAATCACAGTTTTGGGTCAACTCATAAACTTTGCATGTTATTTGGTCAATTTGGATTTGGTGGCCCACGATTCCCCACCATTTTTCAAAATCCAAAAAAAAATATTACTTTTTTTTCAAACAGTCAGAATTTGGAGAAAATAACTTATTAAAAAACTTAAAAAATACCTTATGATACCTTGCAAATGTAGAAAACCAAACCATTTTCTATTTTCATTTTATCTTTTATAATAAAGAAGTTATGGAACATCGAAAAAAAAGTGGCCCATGATTCCCCACTCTCCCATACAAAATTAACAGGATTGTCTGGCCCGGATACGCATTGATAAGATTCTGGCAACCTTAGAATAACCTACACAAAAAATACACACTTTTTACAATAGTTCAAAACAAAAAGCGACAGCAGTAAACGATACGCCGTATCAAACTGGACACAAAAACGACAACTTTTTCGGTAAGAATCACTTAAATTCAGTAGACGTTAACTGGGCTTGTGATATAGCTCAGTTGGCAAGTCTGTTGTCTACTAAGCCGATTTCCGCGAGTTCGAGCCCAAGAGTAAACATCGTACACAGTTGTACAGTCTAAGTTTTTCAATAACGATCCGCCATCTGCAACGTTGATAAAGTCGCGAATGCCATAAGAATGGTAAAACGGCTATAATCGAAACAAAAAAAAAGTGGACGTTAACTCTATTTGGTAGTAAATTTAGTCCCTGATGAAGATCCTATAAGGATGGAAACGTTGGATATGTAAAAAAAAACAGAGACTGTAAGCCAAGAATTAACCCGATAAAATATACTAAAGAGTTGTCTCAAAAAGAGAATCTGAATTCTACATTTCAAAACTGAATTGAATTTTTAATTTTTGAATTGAAATCTGAATTTCTGAATCTTATTTCCAGATTATTATTCCCAAAAATTCATGACTGTAATACCAAATTTTGTATCAGAGTCCTTAACCAGAGATCTCTTATTTGAATTAAGAATCTTTGGTTATCAATATGAATTCTTTCTACGATAAATTAGTCGTTATTTCTCTAGTGAATCTGAATGATAATTTCGATTGATGAAACTGTTTTTGATATATCCATTAGGGATCACCATTGTAGAACTTTTTCAATTGTCAAATTTTAACAAATCTTGCATACGTAAGCAAAACATCACTAGCTAACCTTGCTAAAAATTTCGCAATCATAAGTTATTCACAATAGCATTTTTGCATTAACTCCAAGGTCAGTTCTTGAACATTTATCAATTTACAAATGAGATTTTTTTTTGAAAAACTGTAGTAGAATGTATTAGAACCTGGGTTAAGCTTTCGGGGTTTCGGCCTTAGTTCTAATTCAAGATTTAAAATTTTGAGTTTAGAAGAGTACAATTTGCTTGACATCTTCAAACACCCATGCACAGTGGTGCAGAAATTAAATTTAACGGGAAATAATTATTTGCGCCTTCGTCTTAAGTTTCATGCATTTGATGTCTTGACCAATTTTTTTCAACAACTAAAGGCTGTGATAAGATAGAGGGCTACATTATTCTACAATATTGTAGAACTTAAAAATTCATTTACCTTTGTCGGAGACACCACACATCTATCTCTCGAACTAAAAGTTTTATGACAACTTGTTTTATAAAAATCAGTTTTTTTCTTGATATCTTTGTACGTCTCGGTGGTTGAGTGGTTAGCGTGGTAAGACGGTAATCGCTGGTCCACTGATGGCATGGGTTCGATTCCCATTTCAGTACTGGGTGTTAAATTTTAATCTTAAGTTGTCCACGTCATTTTTTCAGTCTGTAAAATCCTAAATCGGCTAAGACGGTGTATGTCTTTTTTTTTAAACGCATTAAACTTCAGTTTTTTGATATTGTGAAGATTGTCACATTAACTTTCAAATGCATTCAACGATAAAATTTTCAACTTACTCCAATTGGAGTTATCGAAGCTCTTAAAGAGTCAATTTCACCATTTATTGCCTCACAACTTCAAAACAAAAACAAACTTTAGTAATCCGTTTTCAACAAGAGATGCGCATTATAGCTATCTAAAATGTTACTGAAAAAATGATTTTTAATAAAATATCATCATGAAAAGATATCAAGAAAAAACTGATATTTATATGACCACCCCACTTCATGAATACAAATTGTCATGAAATTTTCAATTCAAGAGATAGATGTTTGGTGTCTTCGATAAAGTGTAATGAGTTGTTATGTCTTCAATATTGTAGAATAATGTAGCCCTCTAGCTTATTACAGTTAGGACATAATTTCCGGATCTCAAAAATCTTATGAACCTCTCTAAAAATTTACCACTCATAATGACTGCATTTGGTTGTTGTAAAAATTTGTTAAAGGTATCAGATGCATCAAACTTAAGGGGAAGGCGCTAATTATTGTTTCCCGCCAAATTTAATTTCTGAACCACTCTGCCAAGGGGGGAAGGAAGGAGGGGGAGAGGGTAAAAAATGCCAAGCAAAAAGCACTTTGTTCCTTCAGCCATGGAAGGGGATAAATGCCTGAGCGGATGGATTTTCCCCATTTTTAAATTTCGATGCCCCAAAATAGAATAAAAAATACTAAAATGTTCACAAGTGTGAAATCATGGGATTGTCTTAAGCAAAGAGACGTTAAAGAACAGTTTCTTTGTAAGAGAATAATTTGATACGTTAAGGCTGTCAGTAACTCAGAGTTACATTTATTTAAGCTTTAATTTCCTAAAAATTTAATCAGAGCCATCTGAGAGGAATTGTATTTGATTTTTTAACCCAGATATTAAATTTCTTTTCATTGATGTCCCATTAAACAAACAAAAAAAATTCAAAGCCATACAATATATTATAAAAATGACAATTTTTGATGCAAAAATTATTGGAAGCGATCTTCTTACCCTCCATTATTCATTTAAAGAAGATGACCTTTCAAAACATTATTCTTTTAAATAAATCTCATTCCAATGTGGATCGATTTTTCTAAAACGAACATCAACTTTTATTCTTCAAACCAAGAATCGCACTCGAAAACGTTCAAAGTTTTGGATCGTTAAAGTGATGTTTGCACAAGAAATACAGTTTTTAATAAGAATATATCTTTATACATCGTTTTTTTTCTGCAATATTTTTTTAAGAATGAAGGGTGAAGTCAAAAACCATCATAGAAACAGATTTAGTTTACAAATACGCTTCTTTGCCACACTCAGTTACATTATATCGAAAAGTTCTATATATACTATTTTTTGTATGGATAACACTCTCTCCCTTTGCTGCCTCTTCAGTGGAAAAAAGAAGGTTCTTTACCACCAGAGAAACATTTCTTATGTTCGAGTAGGCTGAGGAGATTTCTGGTCTGTTTTGAAGTTTTCAAACCATGGGGTCTTAAAAGCTTAGTTTTGGTTAAAAAATCATCCATAATTTAAAGAAAAAAAATTTAAGTAATGTTTACATGAATAAGTTTGACTTTTTAATATTGTTTGAGAAAGTTGTTGTTTTAAAACCACACTAATCTAAAACTTAATATCTCAGAAACGTGTGGATATTTTTTAGTGACGTTATTACAAAAAATGTTTTGGAGGTTTTAAGGAATTGGCCCATGGTATTTAACATAAACTATTTCAATGTATGTGTGTAAATATGTAATTTGTTTATTATTTTGAAAAAAGTAGTACCGGGGTAACTTTGATCATCGGGAAAAATTTGACCAACAATAAACTTTTCTACATTGTCATCAATCACTCATTCGTTAGTTTGAATTTTTGGAAACTGTTTTAATCGTTTGAAAGCCTATTAATTGTGTTTCAAATAGGCATGATTTGGTTTGTTTTTAAAATTTTTTTTGTATTAGTAAAAAATCTAATTTCAAAATCTTAAAATATCTATTTTTCCAAGGCTCGCAAACAAACAGCTTTCCTGATGATACCAAAAATCATTTAGAAGCAAACGGGTTATTTTATGTGAAAGAACAACTTTTTTTCTTTGTATATTAACAGTTAGAGTGCTATTCTTATAGTCATTTAATGATAGTTTTTTTAAATTTAAAAAATAAGGACATTTTCCTAGAGTAAGCCAGAAAAATGGATAGGAACCCTATCAAATCGTTAACTTTGAAGAGAAAATAAACATGCAAATAGTCGGAGGGCCTAGGGGAATGTGTGAAGGTTAAAATTCATTTGTATTTTGAAGCTATAGGTAACTATTTAGCAATTATAATTTTTTTTGCCCCTAAATGTAGGTAACATCATAGTTATTTTTTCGAATATAAATATTTTTTAAATAAAACCTTAACAATCAAGGTAAAATTGATAATCTAGCATTTTAAAATATTATTAAGGTGTTTTGTATTCTTTATGAAAAAAAACTCATTAAAACCGTCAGAATAGAGACTGATCAATGTCCCCCCAAAGCATCAAATTCTGAACAGAGACGAAAACGATTTTTAAATAAAATTTAATAAGGTCAAATAAATTTCTGCATCCATGTTCTACGTTCATCGGAGTCCGGCACTGGTTTTAAAAATATTAAACATGCCACATTTCCCTTAACAGAAAAAATAATCAAAACATATTGAGCAAAGTGATCAATATTACCCCGGATTACGGTATTTAGGAAATCCTGGTTATTTCTTCAGATTAGCAAATTTTAACAAATTTTGTCAATCAATCACAAACATCTTCATGCACCAAATTGACAAGGGTTGGAAGAAATTTGCAAAATTGAATTGAAATTAGTTGAGAATTCCAAAAATTATTTTTCAATTTTGATGGGCCATAACTTTAATAATACTTGAAATAACGACTTCAAACCTGTTCAGTTGTGACGTTCGAATTAAAATGTTATTATTTTACTGAATCAATAAATTGCTATTCTCATTTAAAAAAGGTCATGCAGTCAACATCTTGTTTATTTCTCTTGTTTCCGCTAATGGATATTGTGCCAATAGACTGAGTCGATTTGGGGTCATTTTTGAATTGCTCAAACCCTGGGGTCTTAAAAGCTTCGTTTTGGTTCAAAACTCATCCATGATTTTTTGCAGAATTTTTAAGTAACGTTTACATGAGTAAATTTGGACTTTTAGGTTTGTATACCACTGCTAATGCTTCGCGGAGTATTGCATGAAAAAATACCTTGCTAGGTACCCAGCAGTGATGCCAATTGAATTTACTGTTTTTTTAATGCCAAAAGACATGCCTTCATTCAATGACTTATTACTTTTTTATGTAATGAGATACGAAGAAGAAGTCTTTGGCAAAGTTGACAAGTGAAAAATTTCATAGGCATGAAATTAAAACCATTAGCAGGAGCGGATCCACAGAAATTAAAAAATGACCCCAAGTCGACTCAGTCTTATGCTCGAATTTACTCGTATGCCAAATTTCGTATTATTTGCTTTATTCGTTTTCGAGTTGTGCAAAAAATAGAGAATGGGGTCTCTCTTCCTTCCTTTTTACCCACTAAAAGTGGTTGGGGTCTCAAATAACCAAAGAAACGTTTTATGTATATTTACTTGTTATGTATACTCTGATCTGAAATATTGTTCCATTTGCTCGATTCGATCTCAATTTATTCAATAAATTCTGTATGAGCACCTTTTGCTCTATCCTATCGTCCTATTAGAAGAAGAAAGAGGTCTCAAATATTCAAAGAAATATTGCTTCTTCCCAAAAAAAATTACCATGCGAAATATGGTTTCGATTGCTCCATCAATTCTTGTTTGGTGTTTATTTTTGTTTATCAAAAATTATTGTATATTATTGTATAATGACTCGATAATTTTGCCCAAATCTTCTAATTCAAAATGAATTTTATGTATTTCACTCAAAATTGAATAATCTTAAACACGGTTCAACCAATATTGGTGATGTTTCCAAAGCAAGGGCGTTAAAGCTTCACACCGACTGCCCCCGTGTATGATTCCGCCAATTCGTGCGATTGGTGCAAAGTTTGGATTCGACTTCACCGGCAAATGGTGTGAATCTAGAGTGGGATGTGCGAGTGTTGGAAAATAGTATTTTCCAGGAAGCCATTGCGATGCCGAGTGCTAGCCGGCAATGAAAAACTTGCTGCTGCAAATGATGGCGGGCGAATGGCGTCATCCCTATGTTTGCCACCAGAAAGTGCAAGCAGCAGTAGAACAATGTCATGCAAATGGAACAAGGATTTGTAGCAGTTTTTTTTTCTCTAAAAACTTGTTTGGAGGAAAGGAATTGGGAGTAGAAGGAAGGTTTGTTAGCTTCATTTTCTCACCCCGAAAACCAGCCGTTGAAGCCACTCGCAAGGCTGTGTCCCATTTTGGGGTTTGAATTTTGCATTGTGGTTTGCGCGAAAAGTTAGAAACGGTTTCCGGTCGCGATATGCTGCTGAATGCTTTCCGCCGAGGTTTTCTACAAGTAACAGTAATTTTCGAGGGCACAACTGGATTACACTGCTGGCTGGCAGGCTGGCTGATGTTCCGGTGTGTTCTGGTTGATTCGGCCAACAGCTGAATAAACGGAAAACTTTGCCGGTGGCAGGCATGCGGGAATCTGCGAAATTGGTAACCCAATTTGGCTTTGCCCAGTTTTGTAGTAAACTTTTGCAACGGTCACTAAAGACAAGCATTAGAGGGAGCCAAAGCAAGCAAGTAATTATTAAAAATAGAACTGAAAGGTTGAATGCCTATTAAATCAGCAAATAAAGCAATAAAACTTCTTTGTGAAGAAAAAAGATTTCGATATTCCTTTATTTAATTCAATTTCAATTATGTTTTGGCTGACACCTATAAAATGTTAGATTTTTTAAAGAATTTTTTTAATATATAGTTTTAAATCAATGATTATTATGGAAAAGCATAACAGTTTTAAAACGATTAAGAAAACTTTTAAAATTTTGGTTAGGAATTTCTCTATTATTTTCACTCCCTGTCAGCATTGGCAGCAGCACAGTATTTATAACATTTTTGTGTTTGTTTGTGGTGAATTTTAATTGAGTTGACAAACATGTGAGGAAGGTTCTAGAGAGGTTCCTTATTAAAAATTCGTAACATAATTGATCGGTTGGTATTGAATCAAATTTTTGGTGTTTTCAGGTCTTAAAATAAAACATCGTGGTAGAAATTATCCTGTTCTTGGCCCCTCAATAATTTTTTAGGGTTTTCCAAATATTTTCTTTTATATAGAGAAATGAATTCACCTGTAAGTTGAAATTTCAGGGACTAGACAAGATGAAAATTAATGTAGAAAAACATGTGAGAAAAAATTGTCTTTGTCTCCCGGTAGGACTTGAACCCACATCTTGCGCCTCTCCGGGGCCCATGTATTAACATTCTACTACAGGAAACAACCTGGCGTGTGAAAGTTATACTGGTCGAGTGTCGATGTCTATCGGAATGAAGGGAATTGTTTTCCCATGTGATAATCATCATTTTCGTAGTGTATTTCTATTCCCATCATTTCAACTTACGGTAGTTGGACTCAAAATTGGATATTTTAGGCACGGCAAGATTTGCATTGCCTTCTCATATAAAACATGGATCACTACAAATCTGGACGCGTTAAAACGGGTCTATCCCGGAGCTATGTAAACTAAAATAAAATGTTTTATAATAAAAATGTAGGGTTTTTATTGCACTTCAAAGGAAAAATGAGATAAAAAATATTTTGACGAAATTTCGAACTTTTCATTTAGAACCACTTATCAAAGATTGGACTCCCTATCTACTGACCTCAGCGGCAATTTTGTTCCACAATCTCTTCATTTCTGTTGCTTCCCGAGTCGTCCTACCATTTTTTTTCATCTTCTGCTCGACAATTGCCCAAAATTTTTCGATAGGGCGGAATTGAGGGCAGTTGAGTGGGTTGATGTCCTTTTTAACAAAATCCACCCGTTGGCTGAATACCACTGTAGTACCTCCTAGCTGTAGTGGCAGCTTGCCAAATCAGGCGAAAATTTTACTGGTCTTTCGTGAGATCTATTGTACGCAAAAAAAAATTTTTAAAGGCACTCCTCCTTGTACATTTCGGAGTCCATGGTCTTGTTTTTCACAAAAACCGGAATTTTTCGTCCGCAGCTGCAAATACCTTGCCAGATCAAACAATCTTGCCAACTTATCGGCAAAAACGAATTTTAACTTGGCGGGGACATCACCCCGACCAGTGCAGTGCACCACTGCAGTGGCTTTATAAAACTTTTAGCCAGGAAGCTGCCAAAAATCCATCTTCGCGTACGTTTCGTCATCCATGAGGATGCATCCGTCGTACTTCGTTGGAATCTTGTTGTATAACTTCCGGGCACGTCCTTTGGCTACTAAATTCTGCTTCAATCTCCGGTTTGGTTGCTTACTGGCCGATAGGATAGTATTCCTTCGCCGATGAATTTCTTGGCGATGTCGTAGTCCGACTACCCTGTGTTTGCCTTGATCGTTCTCAACACCTTCAAATGCCGTTTCTGATTCTTAGGTCCACTATAACGCTTGGTATGAAGCTGCCGATCAATAGTATGCATCTCACGACCACGTCATGTTTTTAACGTCAGTGTCCAAAATTAATTTTCGTCTCGCGGCTTCCATCACGTGTAACTTTTTTGAAACAAAATGAATCGTAATGAAATTTTCAGCACTGAAAGAGGTAACATTTCCGAACAAAGTACTTTCAAAACATTCCAGATCCAACAACTAGGAGCGCAATGGTATAATAAACAATGCGTCCAGATTCATGGTGATCCATGCTTTACTGCACGGGTTGTCAGTTATGATGAGAATTGATGCGTTTGCCGTATTTGGATATCCAACCAAATTCGGTGTTTGGCACCGCCTTATTTTCTATTTTTAAACTGTGACCCAGAGATGGGTCTTGACTCAAACATTCAGTCAGCGAAACTTTTTTTTTGTTTGTATAGAAATGAATCCAACTGTTGTTGAAATTTAAGGGACTAGACAAGATGAAAATTAATGTAGAAAAAAAATTCTTTTATACTATTGCAAATAGAAGTAGAGTTCATATTTACCCAGTGATCGTGGTTTCCAGGGCCGCAGGAAGAACCAGCCCATGCGAGGGGAAGAGGGAACAATGAACAATGAACAATGCATATACAAGCGATTTTTTTATTTACTAAGTACAAATAATTCTGGTTAAAGTTATTTTTGCAATAAAAGTAATTTATTTTTGAAAATAAGTCCCAGGAGTAGTAAATTTTTTTTTCATGAAGCTTACAAAAAATGGGGTCTTGTGATATAGCTCAGTTGGTAAATCAGTTGCCTCCTAAGCTGATATCCGTGAGTTCGAGCCCAACGATCACAGATGTTCCAGATAGGTTTTTCAATTACTGGTGCGCCAACTGCATCGTGGATTAAAGTCGCGAGTGGCACAATGATGTAGAAACGACTATAATCGAAACGAAGAAACAGGATTTTGAACGCTTCCTGTTGAAAAAATTCATAAGCATAACCTTTTTAAGCATGGGTGAAAATTTAAGACTTAGTTAGAACCTTTGATTTTGAAGAATCTGCAATACATGTAAATATTTTTAATTAAAATTTCCAGCTAAATTTTTGCCAAAGAATAAAACACAAGTTCAAAAATTATCATTTATTATTATCTATTTTATGATTAAAATCCTGTAATCAAAGTTTTTTAAAATAAAAAATTAGGTTGTTCAAAAAACAAATTCTTTGAAATTAATCCAGACTAGAGATGTACCGAATATTCGGTCGGCCGAATATGCCGAATAGGCCGAATATCTACAAAAGACTTGAAAATTGTGTTGGATAATGTATAAAATATCCAAAAGTTATGTTGAAAAACCCACACAATCATTGAAAACTTATGGTTTCAGCAGTTATTTACGAGGAAGAATGACCTTAATGAGTTAAATTCCCATAAAAAAGGAAAAACATGGTTTCAATAAAACATCTAAGGTGTATCCGCGTATCTTTCACTGAAGATCGTGCAGGAGAATGCTGAACGGTATCGTTTTATACTAGTTTAAAACTTTTCAAGTTTTGCTCGGGTTTATTCAGATTATTTGCTAAATCAAATAAAAAACTCAAATTCCTCTTTAATTTTTTTTTTGAATTTTGTGGATAAGGATTTTTCAAAAATTTTAAAATATACATAAATTTTGCCCTTTTTAATTTTTTTTATTGTTCTGAATGCCTGACCGTGTGGATACGTGTGGTTGAAAGTATGGTGTGTTTAAAGTTAAAGATCATCTATTTTTTCAATAACTATTGTGAAAATATCTTGCTCAAATTCGACCTTCATCTAATTCAATATCAGAAAAGCAATTTCAAAAAGCTTGGCTTCTTTTTCGACATGTTTTATCACAGATTTCACAGGAAAGCAATCTCTTTGGTGATAAACGCCCTAGAAGCAACGAGTCATCTGATGACTTTTCAGTTATTGGTGACATTTTAAAAATCTGAAAGACCCCTGCTTAAGAAATATCTTGTAATACATGATCCGATAATATCATCTGGTAGAAAATCATCGACTAAAAACATGAGGGGTATTAATATGGAAGAAATAGAAGGCATTGAAATAATCCTGAAGTTTTTTTTAAAAAGCATAAAAATTCAATAGAATATTCGTTTGGCCGAATAGTTGAAAAGGTCAATATTCGGTATTCGGCCGTTCGCCGAATACCACTATTCGGTACATCTCTAATCCAGACCTTATTTTTATATGGAATTTTAACCAGGTGTATTCTAATTTGGCTTTCATGAATTTCAAATTTTAATTTTGAATCAAGAATCAAAGTTATGTAATTTCGATCGCCTTCAATTTGAATCCTTAATGAAATTTTCACATCGATATTTTAATATTGATGATAGAACATAAATTTAAGCCAATTCTATGTAGGTACAAACCTTGGATTTAAGTTTCAAGTCTGAATTCTGCATTTTGAATCCAAATTAAAAACCTGAATCTAAATTTCAGATATGAAAACTTATGAATTTGAAACTAAAATGCGAAGTTTGTATCGAAATTTTTGAACAGAAATATTTTTTTTTTAATTCAGAATTCAAGGTTTTGAATGTGTTTTTTTTCAATTATTTATTCGTAATTGAACTTGAGAAACTTAAATAATATTGTGAATGATTAAATCGTTTCAAATTTTTCAATTCTGGACTCATGAATCTTTCATATTTTCAACTCTACATATAAATGTAGAATAAAAATTTCAGATCCAAATCATAAAAATGGCTTGAATTTTAAATATTTTATTTTCATATTCCGAAATTATAAGTTTCAAATATGGAAAATCCATAACATTTTAGATTGAAATCCAACATCAATGTTCGAATCAGGATTCTGTACCAATAATGATGATCCAAATTGAAAATCAAAAACAATACAATGGAAACTTGGGCTGGGCAAATCCAGGCAATTTTATCCTTAAACCTTGCGAAATAGGAGCATATTGTTTTAAATTTTTCTCAAAAATCCGGCCAATATGCAGGCAAATTTTAGAACTATTCAAGAAGAAAAACACATGGAAAACTGTTATAACTTATTCGAAATACATCAGCTGATTCAGAATCATCAGAAGAATCAGGCCTCAAAAATGTTGTTTATGTTTTTTTTTATAAAATTTGTTTAAAAAATGATTTGGTCACAAGATACATAATTCTTAGGACTCAATTGAAATTTTCGTTTAACTTTTCAAAAAAAGAGAAAAAGAGTTCAATCAAAGAGAAAATCTGGTCAAAAATACAAATAAACTGGTAAGCTTGGTCTAACTTTGGGATTCAATATTTGGGACTCAGTTGCTATGAATAATTGAGAAATTTTTTGAAAAACTGTTGTGGAGTTTTGGTCCTGGAATGAGATTTCGAAGTTTTGGAGTCTAGATTGTTACACTACTGTTATTCTTGAATCATTTAATTAGTTCTTCAAAATCTTATATATTAAAATGGAGGCATCTTCTTTGTAACAACATCACGTATGAATGGTCGGTCGAAATGAAGTGAAATTTGGTATCCGAGGGTTTTTTGGGTCAGAGATGGTTTGTATAATAGTTTCAAGGATCTCACTTTTTATGGAAGGTGGTCCCAATACAAATTCAACATTTTTTGTTACGATTTCCATAAGAATGCAGTTAAGGACGTGTAGATGAAATTAAACATTTATTACGATTTATACTTTAGAAGGTGAAACGAAGTTTACCGGGTCAGCTAGTTTGATTATAAAATTCTAATTTTATTATTGGACCTTCATGGAGAGGGAGGCGGGTGTAGCCCCCAAAACCCCTTCCTTTCCTACGGCCATGGTGGTTTCCCTTTCAACTCTTTCTTAGCCAGTTGAAAAAATTAGATTTTACCTTATTTTACTCTCATTTCTCAAAATGTCCCCCACTAAAAGCGCTATTCGTTTTACAACTGAAAAGTAAACTCTTTTTTGAAACGTCAAAAACCTTATCAGAATTCTTGTAATGACTAATTACAGTATGAAAGGATGAGGAAAAAACACGAGTTCATTGTTTGCACTGGAGTATCAAAAATCTCTGACAGCAAAATAAATTATTTCTAATTTTTGGCATTTCAGGACTAAAGTAGGCCCTATGTCCAAAGAAGGGTCACTGACTCAAGGTTATGAGTGGTAAATATTTTAAACAGACGGGCTAAATTTTAGAAATGAGATATGCTTGTGGGCCCATCGAAAACATTTTCTTCGATATTCAAAGAAAGCAATACATAACAGGTTTTTTAAGACTACTAATTAAATTAATAAAAAAAAACTATACGTTTGGGTTATCTTATGTATAGATACATCTAAGTAAGTTTTTTTGGCTTGTTTTGGATCCAAATTCTCTATTCACAACAATAAACTGAGAATTTATCTCAGCTTTTTTGAAAATTGGCTTATGCGTTAACATAAAAAAATGTAAAACGCAAAATGATCACCGCTGAACAGTGGTCCAAAAGGACTATTAACTGCTAGGTGTCTCCACAACATTTACTTATTAGAACTTTTTTCTATTTATTTGATCATTGGGATTTTAACAACTATGGGGTCATTCATCTCTCTTACTTAACAGCCTACTACGATAAAAAAAAAACTAACTTTGATGTTTGATGAGATAGAGACAAAAATTGCTCTTCAAAGATGCAAATATTATCAAAGTAAGAACTTTATCTCTATACAGTGCAGAGTTATGAAGCTTTTAGTTGAAAACATACTAAAAATTTGTTTTTATGCTATTAAAAGTTTTGAACTTACATAAAAATATTGTTCTCAGCATTAATATAAGCACATTTTTCTATAGATGTAAAGTCGCTACGACCTTAATTTTCTTAATTTTGCTAACTTTTAAGGTAAAATGGGGCGAAGCTTGGTTGAAGTACCATAAATTTAGATTGAAACTACTTGTCTCAACGCGCCTGTTTTTAAGTATCATAGGCATAAATTTGTTGAATTCTTAGTTTTTAACGAGAAAAAAGTGATTTAATTTGTACTCTTAGAAAAAAATTCAATGTTGTATAATTTTTTTTTAATATTTTGTTTCTCTAGCGTTTTTGGCTGCCTTTCCAAAGGTGATGACCCATAGGTTAGAAAAAATCCCAAATAATTAATTGCGTTTGTTTGTTAAAATAATCGCTAAAAATCGCTAAAATAATATTCAAAATGCTAAAATGCTAAATAAAATTTAAGTTACTTTTATTAAGATTCAGTTTTATTTCCAAATTATCCAAATTTTGCTCAAAATTCTAAGCTCTTACTAATACTAGCGAAAGCTGAAGTTAAAGCACATAAAAAGCAATAGTAAAAAAAATTAGTGAAATTTAGGAGAATTTTGAACGTTTTGATTTATTTACTCATATTTTTAAACAAGTTATTACATCTTTCAGATGCAACCATGATGAAATGAGAGCTGCAATTTGATTTTAAAATTGTTATACTAAAATGTTTTTTTCTAATTTTCCCTTTTTTTTTTTTTAATTTCAAAACCTGATATGCAAATTATGGTTTAATCATTTTTTTCTAATTTCTCGAGCTACGCTCAAAAATTCCCTTACTTCCTCTCAATGAAGGGAAGGTTCTAAATCATTGAAGTAATATTCTATGCATGTATGTATGCTCTCACATAAATAAATTCTCGTGTTGTTAACGATCTAGAGATGAGTACAGTATACTGTGTTCAAATAGCCATGTTGTCTGCGTAGAAGATAATTCCTGGTATTTTCACGTAAAAATTGTTAATTAATCACGTGCAAACATTGCGGGAAAGTTAAGAAATTTTTAAAAAATGAAAGCTCTTATTTGAGCTGCAAAATGCAAAGTTTTATCGTCATTGATCGTCTGGATTGTGCTTCATCAAGAAATATATACCTAATGACAACTGGGAAGTATCATGAAGATTTGAAACTAGGAATATAAAATTTAAAAAACAAATTAACAAAATAATTCAATTTAAATATGTTGATACTTACCAAGGAATATTTAAAGGAGGTAGTGCCGAGGTAGCCTTGCTTTAGTATTAGTACCCCCTGTGACGTCACTGTTGCCAATAATCTGTGAATTTATATGGACATTTTTCCTTTTTTGTTAGCAATTGAAAAAATTTGAAGATTTTTTTAACTTTGAAGGCACACAATTCTAAAAATATTATTGTTCTTCAAGACTGATACTAAAAAAGTTGAATGTAGAAGTTGTTTTGCTTTAATTCAGACGATTGAAGTTGCTGCGGTATCCTAACTCAAATTGACAAAACTTGATAATTAGTTCAAAATTTTGCTTATAAATGTTGAAATTAGTTAGGTTTGTATCGTTGATAAAATAAAATAACCAAAAATAGTATTTTTCGAATCCAACCACAATCTTTAATTGGAATTTAGTACACCAAAGTTGCAATGGTTTTATTGGGGTTAATTGTTCTAAATTAGAAATTCATATGGTACACCATGTTAGATTCAAATTATGACAATGAGGTGCACTGCCCTAAACTACCAATCAGACCTTTTGAAAGGAGAAAATTATTATTTTTTCTCGTTTCACATAGAGCATGACTGTACATTCAATAAAAAATTGAAGAATAATACACACTGCAGTCTATTAAACACAAAAAAACCTCATAGCACAATCATCAAGTTGCCTTACAACACAATCCGAATCAAATTGGATTTTAATTTAGTTCTTTAATGTGTTTAACTTTGAAATTTGAGTTTTACCAGTATAAACCTTCGACAGCTTGGCAACAGTGACGTCACGAAAAAAATCCAATATGGCTCTCGGCACTACCTTCTTTCAATATTCCTTGGATACTTACGATTTCGTTGGAGCACATTGCTGCCGATTGCAGCAGGAACCAAAACAAACAATGTTTTGGTTCCTTTTGCTGTTTCCAATTCGCAATCGAGAACAATAGATCGATGATTGCTGATGACAGGTTATGATGGTTAACACGGTACAAATGTTTACATCATCACACGGTTAGGCGAGAATATTCAAATTGGGTTTGTGGTAACACAACAGTGTTGCCAGATATTCTGGGTAAAAATATCAAAGTACTCATTGAGAAATGAGTACTTTCCCGGTTAGGGAATATAAGAAGTGGAAAGTGACAATTAGCTATCGCTAATTAATATAGTTGTATTTTACTGATCTCACAGACGAAACATGAATACAGATAACTCTATTCCACCACTGAAACCTGCGTTTTCAACAAAATATCATTGAGAAACATATATAAGAGTTTAAAAATTCAAAACTCAAAATCAGGTTCAATATTCAGAACCACCAGTCAGTGTCTGAAATTTTAATCAAAAAATCAAATTAACAAAACATAAATTAAATAAAAAAAAGGAGATTCAAAGTTACAATCACAGTCAAAGCCGAAATTGCACCAAATGTGAATTTCAATTTTGTATCTTTGAAACACAAAAAATGTTTTCATGAGATTTTTAAGGAGTATGAATCTCATCAGATAGAAAAAAATGTTATCGAATTTTTTTATTTAAATGTGACCAAAGTTTCATCATTTTCCCTCAAAAACAAAGGGGTGTAAGTGCAAAAATTCATTAGTTGAAAAAAAAGAGAATAGAGATTAAACGTGTAAAACACAGAATCAGTTATCGTTAAAAAAGTCCGATAAGGATTCGAAATGAGCTTAGTACATTAAACAAAGATCTTGAGTTCTCAAAATTCAGAAAAAAAAACATGCAACGGAACTTCAGTAACTGAAGAAACAACACAAGACTTGAAAATCTTAATGAATTGAATAATATTTAAAACATAAATATATTCACGTTAAGAGAACCACTCAATGCTATTAGCAACTCAACTAAGTATGAGATTGTTTTTATAATAATTAAGGAATGATCATTGAGAATATTTACTACAGTAAGTGATAAAATTTTGATCAAATCAGTGAAATATTTCAATACGAATTTCAAGTCTCAGGCAGAAATTGGGATGGAAACTCTGTTCTGTCGATTGGTCCAATTTAAGTAACTACATTTTTTTAAGGATTTTATTTTGAAAATAGGGAAAGAAAAAGGAATTTATAAACATACGGAAATTACAATATTAATGATCGAAAAGTGAAAAGTTATAATAATTCCCGGTTTTAACCCGGAAACTGCCCAGGTAAAATTATGAAATGTTTATCAAAAAGCTGCTCTGTTCTCTCTGTAAAAGTCACACAATCAAAATATATGGAAGCTCGTCCCTGTGTGAATGAGATTCTAAAATATTTTGCTAGAAAGAAGCAGTAAATACTGGTTTTTCATTGATAACTTTTTCTTCATGATTCATTAGGTTTTATGAATATTTTTCTCAAAGCCTAAATTGTGACAAATATTTCATTCGAAGAAGGCTACACAATTGGACTTCTACTGAGATTTTTTTGAATTTCATTTTCGGATTTAGCGTCTAATTGTACATTTAAAATTTAGGTCAGTGGATGGAGTTCACGATTTTTTTTTTAAAATTTTTAAACTAGTGTTATTTAAGATTGGTCAGCTAGAAAATAATATCCTGTGATCCAATTGTTTACTTAAGAAATGGATAATTTTAAAATAAAAGTGCATCAGAATCAAAAGTATTAAACTTGGGTTGAATGAGTTGGATAAGGTTTTTGAAGTCATCCATCAGATTAAAGTAATAATTACTTCAGAACAATTCTCCATATAAGGATTCTAATCGAATCCTGAAATCATAATTAATTAAAAATATAATAAAAATTAATGAAATTATTCCATTCACTTCTTATAACCACCTGGCTTGCATTTACTAGTCCAACTGAGTCATCGGTCACATTCCGCCAAACGGATTACTTATGAAATTATGAACGGCGCTCGGGCGGAAGCTAATCTAATTACCCAAATCATATCCCCAAAAACAAATCCACCTGTATTGGCACTATAAAAGCTGCCACTCAACCGTTGACAAATCGAGTCGTTCTTCGGTATTTTCGTAGGTCTGAAGTAGTTCGCCCTAGACGGTAGCGATTTTCTTCAGCCTATCAATTCTCGGAACATCATCGTTTAAGCGTGGAGATAAGTGGTGTTAGCCAGATCACTAACTAGTTGAAAGTGTGAAAGTGTTATATCTTCGGATAAGAAGTAGCAATGGCGTCGTACGCATCGTGGATGCAGCAACAACCGCTGCTGGGAGGAGCAATTGCCGCCAATCTGACTGTGGTGGACAAAGTTCCCCCGGAGATGCTGCACATGGTGGACGCCCACTGGTACCAATTTCCCCCGATGAACCCACTGTGGCATGCCATGCTGGGCTGGGCCATTGCCATGCTCTGCTTCATCTCGATCGTTGGCAACGGCATGGTCATGTACATCTTCACCAATACCAAGGCGCTCCGAACCCCCTCCAACTTGCTGGTCGTTAATCTGGCCTTCTCGGACTTCCTGATGATGTTTACGATGGGACCGCCAATGGTGATCAACTGCTATTACGAGACCTGGGTTCTGGGACCTTTCGCTTGTGAACTGTACGGCATGTTGGGATCACTGTTTGGTTGCGTCTCGATCTGGACCATGACTCTGATTGCCCTGGATCGTTACAATGTCATTGTGAAGGGTCTCTCGGCCAAGCCGCTGTCCAACAATGGAGCCCTGGTGCGCATCTTGGGCGTTTGGTTCGCTACCCTGTGCTGGACTTTGGCCCCCTTCTTCGGCTGGAACCGTTACGTACCGGAAGGAAACATGAGCGCTTGCGGAACTGACTACCTGACCACCACCTGGGAAAGCCGCTCCTACATCCTGGTTTACTCGATCTTCGTCTACTTCACCCCGCTCCTCACCATTATCTACTCGTACATCTTCATCATCAAGGCTGTCGCTGCTCATGAGAAGAACATGCGTGAACAGGCCAAGAAGATGAACGTTGCCTCGCTCCGATCGGCGGAAGCCCAGAACACGAGCACCGAAATGAAGCTGGCCAAGGTTGCCCTGGTCACCATCTCGCTGTGGTTCATGGCCTGGACTCCGTATCTGATCATCAACTACACCGGCATCTTCAAGGCATCCCCCATTAGCCCACTGGCCACCATCTGGGGATCGCTCTTCGCCAAGGCCAATGCCGTCTACAACCCAATCGTGTACGGTATCAGCCATCCCAAGTACCGTGCTGCGCTCCACAAGAAGTTCCCATCACTGTCCTGCACCGATGCCGCTTCTGATGATTCGCAGTCCACCGGATCCGGAACCACCGCCGTCGTTATGGAGGAGAAACCATCCGCCTAAAGTACTCGGTGCCAAAGCAAAGACTCGCTAACCCTGGGAGATCGTTCATGAGGACATTACACTCTATTGGAATTATATCGTTAGAATATTAAACGTAATTGTGAGCAATTTTTAATCAAAACAAAAATTTTCAATGCTTATGATGACTTTTTACACATCTTTCGGCTTAAACATGTTGACCTAATATTGAAAAACTGTTCTAAAAAATGAGAGCTACTTTTTTCCTATCAGTAAATGATTCACAATTTCTGCTTATGCTTATGCTTATGCTTATGATACATACACAGCCAGATCTTGTCAGCATCCCGGTGAGTAGTAAAAGTACATTTACTACTCATCTTAACTAGGCCGGGCCCACTGTGCAGTATTGGACGCAGAGACAACTGGAACACAGGGAGGAAGAAACGTGGACAACAGTACCATACGTTCCCATGGCTACTTATAACTAAGATTTTAACGTTGGAAGCACATATGCTAAATTTTCTGTGCTCCTTGATGATGGTCCGTGTGCATTTGTCCTTCTTGGGATGGAAATGATGTTTTTCTGCACAGAAATCCAAAACCTCATTGTACAAGTAATATTTCCTTCCAAATTTTTTTTTTCATTTATCTTTAAACTACGACTTTAGTATTGTATAAACGAGAATAGTAATAGTTAAATTAAAAGTTTCGGATTTCGATGCACTATCATTTCTGGTCTTTGACCTTGGATATAGCGCCATTGCTCGCTCTTGAAAAGAAATATTAGAAGAATAAAAAAACATAATTAGTATTCCCAAAAACCCTTCCCCCAGGAAAACTTCTTTCAAAATAATTCAATGATAAAAACAAGTTGCGCATTATACAGTGTCAAATGCGGTTCAAACTACGGTCAAATGTGGTTAAACTAGCATGCATTCAACTAGTTCATTTCGGTGACCCAGCAATGAGCATCACTATCTGCAAATCACTATCAGTAAATGATTCACAATTTCTAAAACATAAGTCCTTAAGTATAATAATGTACAGTCCTGCAGAAAACAGGCTTTGAAATCATATTTGAATTATTTGGAGTTCTGAATTTCAATAGATAAAAAAATGAATTACTTACTTACTTACTTAATGATCCCGCGCCGATCCTCCGGTGCATAGGGCCGTGGTAAAAGACCTCCACTGTTGACGATCCGGAGCCAGCGTCTTCACCTGGTCCCAGTCAAGATTCTCGTCGACAGTTCGGATTTCAGCGGCTAGGCTTCGCCGCCACGAGTTTCTGGGCCTGCCTCTTCTTCGATGACCTTCTGGGTTCCAGTCAAGCGCCTCTCTGCAAATCTCGTTTTCATCTTTTCGCAGCGTGTGCCCAATCCATCTCCACTTACGTTCCCGAATCTCGATTTCTAGCGCCCTTTGATGACACCGGCGATGTAGTTCCTCATTCGAGATCCAGTTGCCAGGCCACCAAGCGCGGATGATGTTCCGCATGCAGCGGTTTACAAATACTTGCAGTTTTCGCGTCGTCACCGCATATGTGCACCAAGTTTCGCACCCGTACAGCAATACGGATTTGACGTTTGAGTTGAAGATTCGGATTTTCGTTCGTAGAGAGATCTGGCGTGACCGCCAGATGTTTCGGAGACTCGCAAACGCAAATCGGGCCTTTCTGATCCGGGTTTCGATGTCTTTCCTGGTACCACCATCAGGCGTTATCTGGCTACCAAGATACTGGAAGCACTCCACTTTCTCAACTTGTTGCCCAGCTACCATGAAACTGGAGGGATTTCCTGTGTTGATCTCCATCGACTTGGTCTTTCCGACATTGACTTTGAGACCTGCTGCCTTGGAGCTTTCGGTGAGGTCGTCGAGTTTGCTCTGCATGTCTTGTTGTGTTTGGGCGAGCAAAACAATATCGTCAGCCAGGTCAAGGTCGTTCAGTTGCTCCATTGTTAAAGGATTCCACGGCAATCCTCGGTTCGGTGCACAGTCGATCGATCCAGTCAGAATCTCATCCATTACGATGAGGAAAAGTAGCGGTGATAAGATACATCCTTGTCTCACTCCAGCAGTTACCGGGATTGGTTCGGACAAGACACCATCGTGCAAGACCTTGCACGAAAATGCCTCGTATTGTGCTTCGATTAGATGGACTAGTTTCTCTGGGACCCCTCGTCGCCTTAGAGCCGCCCAGATGTTTTCATGATTAAGTCGGTCGAATGCTTTTTCGAAATCAACGAACACCAGCAGAAGAGAGTCCTGGAATTCGTTGATTTGTTCCAGTATGATTCGTAGCGTTGTGATATGGTCCACACATGATCGTCCGGATCGGAATCCAGCTTGTTGCCGTCGGAGTGTAGCGTCGATTTTCTCCTGGATCCTGTTCAGGATCACTTTGCAGAGTACTTTGAGGGTTGTACAGATCAACGTTATGCCTCGCCAGTTACCGCACTCTGTCAGGTCTCCTTTCTTCGGGACCTTAACGAGGATACCCTGCATCCAGTCGGCCGGGAATGTTGCAGTATCCCAGATGTCAGCGAAAAGACGGTGCAACATTTGTGCTGACAGGGCAGGGTCGGCTTTCAGCATTTCAGCAGGGATGCAATCGATCCCAGGTGCTTTGTTGGATTTCATGTTTTTGATTGCCGCTTCTATTTCAGCCAGCGAGGGCGCTTCCGAGTTGACGCCATTTATGCGACTTACTGTTGGCGCTTCAAGCAGCGGGTTCTGTTGGCCATCGCTATTCGTGACTCGGAAGAGTTGTTCGAAGTGCGCAGTCCATCGTTTGAGCTGATCTGTTCGATCGGTCAATAACTGACCTGCTCGGTCTTTCAGCGGCATTCTTGCATTAGTTTTTGCACCACTGAGGCGGCGAGAAATGTCATAAAGTAATCGGATATCTCCATTGGCGGCGGCTCTTTCCCCCTCTTCGGCTAGGGAGTTTGTCCAGGCTCTCTTGTCTCGTCTACAAGCTCGTTTAACTGCCTTTTCCAGCTCCGCATATCGTAAGCGGGCGGCTGCTTTGGCTGACCCGGTACATGCCTGCTCAATTCCGACTTTCGCCTTTCTCCGATCATCGACCATCCTCCAAGTTTCATCCGACATCCATTCACTTCTTCTTCCACAAACTTTACCGAGAGTACCATGGCTCGTCGTGATAAAGGCATTCTTAATTCCACACCACTGTTCTTCGACTGTTCCGTCTGTCGGCAGCTCCGAGGCTCGGGATTCTAGCTGTTCAACGTATGCCCTTTTCACCTCTGGATTCTCCAACCGGCGGACGTCGTATCGACACCCGACTTTCTCCTCGCGCCTTTGGACACGCGCAACTCTCAGTCGTATCTCGCCAAGGACGAGGTGATGGTCAGATGCAATGTCTGCGCTTCGCTTGTTGCGGACATCAAGAAGGCTCCTTCTCCATTTTCGGCTGATGCAGATGTGGTCAATTTGATTTTCTGTTCGGCCATCTCGGGATACCCAAGTGACCTTATGTGCTGGTCGATGGGGGAAGAGCGATCCACCGATCACCATGTTGTTATTGCCACAAAATTCTACAAACAGCTCTCCGTTTTCGCTCATCTGTCCTAGGCCATGGCGCCCCATGATGCGCTCAAGGTCTTGATTGTCGGAGCCAATCTTTGCGTTGAAGTCGCCCAAATGGATTTGAATGTCACCCTTCGGAATTCTCTCTACCACGCTGTTCAGTTGACTGTAAAACTGCTCTTTCTCCTGCAAATCGGCAACGTCAGTTGGCGCATAACACTGGACCATTGTAAGGTTTCTAACCCGTGTTCTAAATCTGGCTACGATTATTCTTTCGTTTATCGGTTCCCATCTAATGAGGGCCGCGTAGGCCTGCGGGCTTAACAGGAAACCAACTCCTCGTTCCCGAGTAGCATGTTCTCCTCGTATGCCAGAGTAAAGCAGGACTTGCCCGGATTGTGTCTTGTGTTCTCCAGTATTAGGCCAACGGACTTCGCTCAGTCCCAGAATTTCAAGCTTGAGGCGGCTAGCCTCTCTAGCAAGTTGTTCCAGTTTGCCTTGTTGGGCAAGGGTTAAAACATTCCAAGTTCCAATTCGTGTCCGTGTTTTCATGCTAAAAGTCGTCGCCAAAGTTCCAGATCGGTCATTTCTTTCGGATTCCGTAACAAGTTATGAATCGGGAGCAGTAGGTTGTTAGCCTAAAGTCCCTATCCCGCGATGGGGCTGCCATCTTGGACTTAGCTGGCGGGAGCCGCATTTCATAAATTCAGCCGCTTGCTGCAAGACAGACGCTGTTTGAGCCGCCCCTGACCTGGAGAACAGACGCTCGGTTGTTGTTGCACGCCGCCCCTGACCTGGGGAACAGACGCGTGCGGCCACCTTCTCAGTCTGCATGCGACCAAAGCATCCACCGGGGTTGGGTACCCGATCTCCGCTTAGGTTACTCGCACCCCAGCCGGCACCGCGGGGAGGTAGAGATAGGAGTTGTGAATAAGAGGTGATATGACCACTATGGGGTCTCGTGTTGCACATTATCCACCGTTAACCAGCCTAAAAAAAAAAAAAAAAAAAAAAAAAAAAAAAAAAAAAAAAAAAAAAAAAAAAAAAAAAAAAAAAAAAAAAAAAAAATGAATAATTAATGTTAATTTTAATAGTTACTGTCAAATATAAATTCCAACTTATAAATCTTAACTTGAATGAAATGTTTTTCCAAAATTGGAATCGAAACGATTTACTTTGGAAAAAAAAAATAAATAATTTCTAATGACTCTTTTTTAATTGGAACTTTTAAGCTGTAGAAACGCCGACTTGACGCCTGCCGTTTGGCATATTTCCTATTTTTGACGTATTTCTCATTTTTAACAGTTTAGACTACTTTGACAATTTTGAAAACTTTGACAATTTGACAATTTTGACAGTTTTGACAATTTTGACAATTTTGACAATTTTGACAATTTTGACAATTTTGACAATTTTGACAATTTTGACAATTTTTACAATTTTGACAATTTTGACAATTTTGACAATTTTGACAATGTTGACAATTTTGACAATTTTGACAATTTGACAATTTTGACAATTTTGACAATTTCGACAATTTTGACAATTTTGACAATTTTGACATTTTTGACAATTTTGACAATTTTGACAATTTTGACAATTTTGACAATTTTGACAATTTTGACAATTTTGACAATTTTGACAATTTTGACAATTTTGACAATTTTGACAATTTTGACAATTTTGACAATTTTTAAAATTTTGAAAATTTTGACAATTTTGACAATTTTGACAATTTTGACAATTTTGACAATTTTGACAATTTTGACAATTTTGACAATTTTGACAATTTTGACAATTTTGACAATTTTGACAATTTTGACAATTTTGACAATTTTGACAATTTTGACAATTTTGACAATTTTGACAATTTTGAAAATTTTGACAATTTTGACAGTTTTGACAATTTCGACGATTTTGACAATTTTTACGATTTTTACAATTTTGACAATTTGGACAATTTTGACAATTTGGACAATTTGGACAATTTGGACAATTTGGACAATTTGGGCAATTTTGACAATTTTGACAATTTTGACAATTTTGACAATTTTGACAATTTTGACAATTTTGACAATTTTGACAATTTTGACAATTTTGACAATTTTGACAATTTTGACAATTTTGACAATTTTGACAATTTTGACAATTTTGACAATTTTGACAATTTTGACAATTTTGACAATTTTGACAATTTTGACAATTTTGACAATTTTGACAATTTTGACAATTTTGACAATTTTGACAATTTTGACAATTTTGACAATTTTGACAATTTTGACAATTTTGACAATTTTGACAATTTTGACAATTTTGACAATTTTGACAATTTTGACAAATTTGACAATTTTGACAATTTTGACAATTTTGACAATTTTGAAAATTTTGACAATTTTGACAATTTTGACAATTTTGACAATTTTGACAATTTTGAAAATTTTGAAAATTTTGACAATTTTGACAATTTTGACAATTTTGACAATTTTGACAATTTTGACGATTTTGACAATTTTTACGATTTTTACAATTTTGACAATTTGGAGAATTTTGACAATTATGACAATTTTGACAAATTCGACAATTTTGACAATTTTGACAATTTTGACAATTTTGACAATTTTGACAATTTTGACAATTTTGACAATTTTGACAATTTTGACAATTTTGACAATTTTGACAATTTTGACAATTTTGACAATTTTGACAATTTTGACAATTTTGACAAATTTGACAATTTTGACAATTTTGACAATTTTGACAATTTTGACAATTTTGACAATTTTGACAATTTTGACAATTTTGACAATTTTGACAATTTTGACAATTTTGACAATTTTGACAATTTTGACAATTTTGACAATTTTGACAATTTTGACAATTTTGACAATTTTGACAATTTTGACAATTTTGACAATTTTGACAATTTTGACAATTTTGACAATTTTGACAATTTTGACAATTTTGACAATTTTGACAATTTTGACAATTTTGACAATTTTGACAATTCTGACAATTTTGACAATTTTGAAAATTTTGACAATTTTGACAATTTTGACAATTTTGACAATTTTGACAATTTTGACAATTTTGACGATTTTGACAATTTTTACGATTTTTACAATTTTGACAATTTGAAGAATTTTGACAATTTTGACAATTTTGACAATTTTGACAATTTTGACAATTTTGACAATTTTGACAATTTTGACAATTTTGACAATTTTGAAAATTTTGACAATTTTGACAGTTTTGACAATTTCGACGATTTTGACAATTTTTACGATTTTTACAATTTTGACAATTTGGACAATTTTGACAATTTGGACAATTTGGACAATTTGGACAATTTGGATAATTTGGGCAATTTTGACAATTTTGACAATTTTGACAATTTTGACAATTTTGACAATTTTGACAATTTTGACAATTTTGACAATTTTGACAATTTTGACAATTTTGACAATTTTGACAATTTTGACAATTTTGACAATTTTGACAATTTTGACAATTTTGACAATTTTGACAATTTTGACAATTTTGACAATTTTGACAATTTTGACAATTTTGACAATTTTGACAATTTTGACAATTTTGACAATTTTGACAATTTTGACAATTTTGACAATTTTGACAATTTTGACAATTTTGACAATTTTGACAATTTTGACAATTTTGACAATTTTGACAATTTTGACAATTTTGACAATTTTGACAATTTTGACAATTTTGACAATTTTGACAATTTTGACAATTTTGACAATTTTGACAAATTTGACAAATTTGACAATTTTGACAATTTTGACAATTTTGACAATTTTGACAATTTTGAAAATTTTGACAATTTTGACAATTTTGACAATTTTGACAATTTTGACAATTTTGAAAATTTTGACAATTTTGACAATTTTGACAATTTTGACAATTTTGACAATTTTGACAATTTTGACAATTTTGACAATTTTGACGATTTTGACAATTTTTACGATTTTTACAATTTTGACAATTTGAAGAATTTTGACAATTTTGACAATTTTGACAATTTTGACAATTTTGACAATTTTGACAATTTTGACAATTTTGACAATTTTGACAATTTTGACAATTTTGACAATTTTGAAAATTTTGACAATTTTGACAGTTTTGACAATTTCGACGATTTTGACAATTTTTACGATTTTTACAATTTTGACAATTTGGACAATTTTGACAATTTGGACAATTTGGACAATTTTGACAATTTGGACAATTTGGGCAATTTTGACGATTTTGACAATTTTGACAATTATGACAATTTTGACAATTTTGACAATTTTGACAATTTTGACAATTTTGACAATTTTGACAATTTTGACAATTTTGACAATTTTGACAATTTTGACAATTTTGACAATTTTGACAATTTTGACAATTTTGACAATTTTGACAATTTTGACAATTTTGACAATTTTGACAATTTTGACAATTTTGACAATTTTGACAATTTTGACAATTTTGACAATTTTGACAATTTTGACAAATTTGACAATTTTGACAATTTTGACAATTTTGACAATTTTGACAATTTTGACAATTTTGACAATTTTGACAATTTTGAAAATTTTGACAATTTTGACAATTTTGACAATTTTGACAATTTTGACAATTTTGAAAACTTTGACAATTTTGACAATTTTGACAATTTTGACAATTTTGACAATTTTGACGATTTTGACAATTTTTACGATTTTTACAATTTTGACAATTTGGAGAATTTTGACAATTTTGACAATTTTGACAATTTTGACAATTTTGACAATTTTGACAATTTTGACAATTTTGACAATTTTGACAATTTTGACAATTTTGACAATTTTGACAATTTTGACAATTTTGACAATTTTGACAATTTTGACAATTTTGACAATTTTGACCAATTTGACAATTTTGACAATTTTGACAATTTTGACAATTTTGACAATTTTGACAATTTTGACAATTTTGACAATTTTGACAATTTTGACAATTTTGACAATTTTGACAATTTTGACAATTTTGACAATTTTGACAATTTTGACAATTTTGACAATTTTGACAATTTTGACAATTTTGACAATTTTGACAATTTTGACAATTTTGACAATTTTGACAATTTTGACAATTTTGACAATTTTGACAATTTTGACAATTTTGACAATTTTGACAATTTTGACAATTTTGACAATTTTGACAATTTTGAAAATTCTGACAATTTTGACAATTTTGAAAATTTTGACAATTTTGACAATTTTGACAATTTTGTCAATTTTGACAATTTTGACAATTTTGACAATTTTGACGATTTTGACAATTTTTACGATTTTTACAATTTTGACAATTTGAAGAATTTTGACAATTTTGACAATTTTGACAATTTTGACAATTTTGACAATTTTGACAATTTTGACAATTTTGACAATTTTGACAATTTTGACAATTTTGACAATTTTGACAATTTTGACAATTTTGACAATTTTGACAATTTTGACAATTTTGACAATTTTGACAATTTTGACAAATTTGACAATTTTGACAATTTTGACAATTTTGACAATTTTGATAATTTTGAAAATTTTGACAATTTTGATAATTTTGACAATTTTGACAATTTTGACAATTTTGACAATTTTGACAATTTTGACAATTTTGACAATTTTGACAATTTTGCCAATTTCGACAATTTTGACAATTTTGACAATTTTGACAATTTTGACAATTTTGACAATTTTGACAATTTTGACAATTTTGACAATTTTGACAATTTTGACAATTTTGACAATTTTGACAATTTTGACAATTTTGACAATTTTGACAATTTTGACAATTTTGACAATTTTGACAATTTTGACAATTTTGACAATTTTGACAATTTTGACAATTTTGACAATTTTGACAATTTTGACAATTTTGACAATTTTGACAATTTTGACAATTTTGACAATTTTGACAATTTTGACAATTTTGACAATTTTGACAATTTTGACAATTTTGACAATTTTGACAATTTTGACAATTTTGACAATTTTGACAATTTTGACAATTTTGACAATTTTGACAATTTTGACAATTTTGACAATTTTGACAATTTTGACAATTTTGACAATTTTGACAATTTTGACAATTTTGACAATTTTGACAATTTTGACAATTTTGACAAATTTGACAATTTTGACAATTTTGACAATTTTGACAATTTTGACAATTTTGAAAATTTTGACAATTTTGACAATTTTGACAATTTTGACAATTTTGACAATTTTGAAAATTTTGACAATTTTGACAATTTTGACAATTTTGACAATTTTGACAATTTTGACAATTTTGACAATTTTGACAATTTTGACGATTTTGACAATTTTTACGATTTTTACAATTTTGACAATTTGAAGAATTTTGACAATTTTGACAATTTTGACAATTTTGACAATTTTGACAATTTTGACAATTTTGACAATTTTGACAATTTTGACAATTTTGACAATTTTGACAATTTTGAAAATTTTGACAATTTTGACAGTTTTGACAATTTCGACGATTTTGACAATTTTTACGATTTTTACAATTTTGACAATTTGGACAATTTTGACAATTTGGACAATTTGGACAATTTTGACAATTTGGACAATTTGGGCAATTTTGACGATTTTGACAATTTTGACAATTATGACAATTTTGACAATTTTGACAATTTTGACAATTTTGACAATTTTGACAATTTTGACAATTTTGACAATTTTGACAATTTTGACAATTTTGACAATTTTGACAATTTTGACAATTTTGACAATTTTGACAATTTTGACAATTTTGACAATTTTGACAATTTTGACAATTTTGACAATTTTGACAATTTTGACAATTTTGACAATTTTGACAATTTTGACAATTTTGACAATTTTGACAAATTTGACAATTTTGACAATTTTGACAATTTTGACAATTTTGACAATTTTGACAATTTTGACAATTTTGAAAATTTTGACAATTTTGACAATTTTGACAATTTTGACAATTTTGACAATTTTGAAAACTTTGACAATTTTGACAATTTTGACAATTTTGACAATTTTGACAATTTTGACGATTTTGACAATTTTTACGATTTTTACAATTTTGACAATTTGGAGAATTTTGACAATTTTGACAATTTTGACAATTTTGACAATTTTGACAATTTTGACAATTTTGACAATTTTGACAATTTTGACAATTTTGACAATTTTGACAATTTTGACAATTTTGACAATTTTGACAATTTTGACAATTTTGACAATTTTGACCAATTTGACAATTTTGACAATTTTGACAATTTTGACAATTTTGACAATTTTGACAATTTTGACAATTTTGACAATTTTGACAATTTTGACAATTTTGACAATTTTGACAATTTTGACAATTTTGACAATTTTGACAATTTTGACAATTTTGACAATTTTGACAATTTTGACAATTTTGACAATTTTGACAATTTTGACAATTTTGACAATTTTGACAATTTTGACAATTTTGACAATTTTGACAATTTTGACAATTTTGACAATTTTGACAATTTTGACAATTTTGACAATTTTGACAATTTTGAAAATTCTGACAATTTTGACAATTTTGAAAATTTTGACAATTTTGACAATTTTGACAATTTTGTCAATTTTGACAATTTTGACAATTTTGACAATTTTGACGATTTTGACAATTTTTACGATTTTTACAATTTTGACAATTTGAAGAATTTTGACAATTTTGACAATTTTGACAATTTTGACAATTTTGACAATTTTGACAATTTTGACAATTTTGACAATTTTGACAATTTTGACAATTTTGACAATTTTGACAATTTTGACAATTTTGACAATTTTGACAATTTTGACAATTTTGACAATTTTGACAATTTTGACAAATTTGACAATTTTGACAATTTTGACAATTTTGACAATTTTGATAATTTTGAAAATTTTGACAATTTTGATAATTTTGACAATTTTGACAATTTTGACAATTTTGACAATTTTGACAATTTTGACAATTTTGACAATTTTGACAATTTTGCCAATTTCGACAATTTTGACAATTTTGACAATTTTGACAATTTTGACAATTTTGACAATTTTGACAATTTTGACAATTTTGACAATTTTGACAATTTTGACAATTTTGACAATTTTGACAATTTTGACAATTTTGACAATTTTGACAATTTTGACAATTTTGACAATTTTGACAATTTTGACAATTTTGACAATTTTGACAATTTTGACAATTTTGACAATTTTGACAATTTTGACAATTTTGACAATTTTAACAATTTTGACAATTTTGACAATTTTGACAATTTTGGCAATTTTGACAATTTTGACAATTTTGACAATATCGTTGTGAAATTAAAGTTTCAATTGGAATTTAAAGTTAGAAGGAGGAGTTAGAGAGTCAAAAGGCGATGGTCAAGAGTTTACAGTCAAGATTCGAGAGTCAAGAGTCAAGAGTCGTGAGTCAAGATTTAAGAGTTCAGGGTCAAGAATCATAAGTCAAGGTTCGGTTAAGAGTCAAGAGTTAGGAGTCAAAAGTCAATAATCAATCATATTTCGATTAAAAAATTGTTTTCTAGCCTTTCTACTAAAGTGTTTAAACAACATCACTTCTAAATTTATAAAGTATATTTGAAAAAATCCCTAAGAATGAGCTAGATGGCTCTTGAAGTTTAAGTATTAAAAAAAATCCTCCGCCAAAATGGGGCTGTTGTTTAGTCAGTTAGATAAGCCATGGAACATCAGCCTTGAGTGGGCTTAATTTTTTCTTGGCATGTAAATTTTGACCCGTGTGCAAGGCTCGTGTTGCTATGTGGGCTTCACTGGTGGCCTGAGTTGAGGAACATCGATGGGTCTGGTATGTGCAGTAACATTTTCCCCATTTGCATTTGAGCGTGGTAATTTTGTGGTACTACCCGTGACAGGACCCGATAAGCCGACTTAGCCCAACAAACTGACCGAAACCAAGAGAAGAGGTGTCACCGATCTACGTCTCTGGGCTTCCATTCCTTGGTTGGGCACACAGGCTTTCAATATTGATTAACAAATGCAAATTAATTCATTGCCATATCGGATCAATTTATACGATAGGCATCTCACGGTTGAATTTTAATGTTTTTTCTTTCTGCCTCGTTTCTCTCTCTCGCACTTGATGTTGTGTTGCACAACCATGTGAACGTTCTGGTCCCGGGCAAGGATGGATTTTTGCGGTTTATCGAACCGAACGGGATTAACCCGTTTGTAGATTTAATTGTTGGAAGCTGAAAAACCGACAAGTGTATCGAAGCCTGAGACTCACATACAAACACAAAAACGCTCAAGCAAACATATGAATGGGGTGGGCTTATCCAAACCAATGAATGGCGACAAGTGGGAGGAGTTTTGGGTGGAAATCTCTTCGAATCCATGGTGGAAATTGCGGTGATGGTTTGAGGGTGGTCACACTGTTACGTGGATTTGGGTCCACAAACCTCAAGTGTCATCAATCGGTTGCAGAACGTGCCTATGACATCATCGGGCTGAAAGAAAACCGAAAAAAAACCTACTTCACCATAACGAAAGCAACAATGACATCAACACCATTCACGCTGGGGCATTGTTTTGGGGAATTATCCCTCGGGTGCCAGCAGCAGCACCTGATGATTACGGAATTATGCAAATTGAAATGAAAAATTAATTTTCGAAAGGAACTTGTGATAAACCACTGACTGGTCAGAAAACCATGGGCTCCAGTATTGGTATTCAGTACCATCATTTATTTCAGCAGCAGTAATTAAAAGATAAAAATGCAAATCGAAATCGCTGTGGGAATTGACAAAATCTAGTGGGTATCAATCAGAAATCGAACAGACTCTGGCAATGTGATTTTCGACTCGGGAATAAGTTAATTGACTCTTAATATTGGCAGCTTGTTGCTTCTGTCAAAAGTTGTAGGGAGAAAACATTACTTAAAGTTTCCCCGTGAAATTTAACTGAACTAAAGTTTATCAAATTTTGAAACACAGTATATTTTAAAAGTATCAGTTAAACAGAAACTACGATACAACTAGGGACTTCCAATTTTGACATAGCTTATCTTTTTTTGTAGGAGGAAGAAAAAGACTGAAATAATATGGAGTAAGTTTGCTTCAAATATTATTTGGAAATACAGTTCAACCTGAATAAACGAGAGTTCAAGGCACTGAACTTGTCTCACTTATTCAAGTTATTTTTCCTGGAGAGCTGTATCATAAAAATTCGTATGTGTGAATTGTTGTGATTAAATAACTTCAAAACAAAGTAAATATGCACCTTTTTCAAGAATTCCTAAAGGTTTTCTAAACTCGAAAACTTTTTAACTTATCAACGTGAAATTTGGTCTGTAAATGCCGTTTTTAAGGCCGGGAATGGTTTTTGAAAAAAGTTTCAGAGCCCTCCGACTCGAGGATGGTAGGGGAACTTTCATGCAAAAATAATGCCGAAATCTCTTCGATTTTTAGAGATCCTTTAAAAGTAACAATCGCCAGAGAAAAGTAACCAGAGCATACTGACCAGTGATCGCTGGAAAAATAGAAAATTTGGCCACCATTATCTACATGAATTGATTACCTACTATCTTTTGACCCGCATCGGTATTAAAATTGATTTTTACGCCAAAAAAAAACTATCTGACATGGAGCCTTCTGCCCAAACTTGCCTTACGAAATAAAGTCAGTCATTATATAGCATTGTACAAAAAAGGTCGCGTTAGATCTTATCCGAACTTCCGTCTCAGAAATCTGTTACAATCTGTAGACAGGATCGAATCAAATTAAATGGATTAAATTTTTCGGAATCTTACGTTGCGTATGCTATAGTATTTCGCAAGTGTAGTAATCGGATTGGAATGCCTTTTTGGTGTGATGAGTTAAGCTAAAAAGGTGATAGAAGCGATTTCTATAAGTGAGGCTGAAAACGTGGTCGGGGGACCCGTGGTGGAAACGAATAGTTGTTCCATTTCCGATAGCGAAGCTTCAGACTCGATAAGCGTTACGGATCGAGATTTTCTCGAGGGTTTACAAGAAAAAGACCCGTTCCGTGTTGGTGCAAATATGATCGAAGAGCAAAAATCCGATCCTACCATCGAAGGTAGCAACTCCACGTTGTTACAGTTGATCGAAGCTTTAAGAAGTATGGCGGCGGTAAATGTGCCTGCACACCCTTCGATACCCGTGATGTAAAGGGTATCGTAGTTGTGTTTGATCCGGATATTCCAACGACCCCAACGGCAGAGCAGTGGATCGATTCGATCGAAAGGACTGCTTTTCTTTATAATGGAGATGATGAGTGGAAGTTACAATGTGGAATCTTAAATCTTAACGGAACCGTCAAATTGTGGTTTAGTGGTGTTACAATTAGAACATGGGCCGATTTCAGAAGGTTTTTGATTCATGATTTTCCAACATCAGTCGACGTGGTAAGCATTCATCAAGCCATCATGAACCGGAAGAAGCTACCACATGAAAGTCTCGAAACCTACTTCTATAGTCAAGTGGCCTTGGGTAAAAAGGGGAAATTGCCGAATGAAGCCACGATCAAGTATATAGTGATGGGGTTGGAAGGGAAGGTTGGCACGATCACACCAGTGAACTCTCTCCCAGAGTTACTAAAACAACTCAAGTGGTTGGTGGAGATTAGAGAGATGAAAGGCATGAGTGATAGTGTGCGTCGATCACCAGTGAAATCACAAACATTATCATCGAATATCAAATGCTTTCGTTGCAATGGTGAGGGTCATGTGGCTGCCAAATGTCACGAAAAAAACGCAATGAAGACTCACTCAAACTTTCAATGCTATCGCTGCAATAAAAGAGGTCATATTGCAAAAAACTGCTCCAGGAAAACGAACGTAGCTGCTATGCAGGAGATTCGTCAACCCAGCAATTTTGTGAAGACGGTGGTTATTGGTGATCATGAAATCGTGCGCTTTACGATTGCGGTTCAGCGGTTACGACTATCAAACAAGGATGCAGTAGTGTGCTGAGTAATATCGAGCCGTGTGATATCATGCTGGTTGGATTCGGTGGCAATAAGGTCAGAATTCAGGAAAAAGTGTTGATGGACTTCAACTCGAGACGGCTGTATGCGTGGTACCGAACAAAGTGCAAGCGAACACTATGATAATCGGTAGAGACATACTCGATCGGGAGGACATTGAGTTCGTGAAAGAGAGGGGAAGTTCCCGTATAGAAAAAGTAGTGAGTTCATGTGAAGAAAACGAACATCGACCTGGACCGTGTGGTATCCAGAAAAATGTGTTTAGTATCCGCGCATACGAGCCGATCGAGGCAAATGAATTAAACACTAGTGGTGGTGACGAAGAACGAGCACAAATACTGGAGCTGATAAAGTGTTTCCGACCTTGTTTCGCAAAAAATTACGAAGAAATGGGTACAGCAAAGGGGTGTGAGTTGGTGATCCAGCTGACCGGAGTGCAAAAACCCATACACACGAAGCAGTATTTGATGGAGTATTCTCGCGAGAAAATAGTGAAGAAAACGGTTACCGATCTTCTGGCTGCAAACATCATCCAACCATCGAGATCACTTTACAATAGTCCAACGCTATTAGTGCGGAAGAAGAATGGAGACTGGCGATTATCGTGCGATCATCACACACACCATCAAGGAGTCTTGGCCTATGCCTGTAATTGAAGACTGCCTGAATCGTTTAGTTGGTGGTCGCTTGTTTACAGCTGTTGATTTGTTTCGGGGTTACCATCAAATCCCGATCGAAGAAAATAGCAGAATGTATACCGCTTTTTCGTCAACACTGGGCCATTTTGAGTACCGTAAAATGCCTTTTGGGTTGTGTAACGAAAGTGCCCTGTTCCAGCGAACGATCGATGCTCTTATTGCTCCGCTACGAAACATGGGATTTGTAGCCTATCTCGATGACGTCATATTCTGCGGAAAAAATGTGAACGATGTGATAGAAAAGTTCGAGGCATTCTTGAAACGTCTATTAGAATGCGGTTTGACAGTGAATTTGGAGAAAACACAATTTTTGCAATCCAACGTGAAGTTTTTAGGCCATGAAATAGCGAAGGTGTAATTAAACCTGGATCCGAAAAGTTGCTGGCAATCAGTGAATTCCCAAGACCTGAAAGTGTGCGTAATGTTCGAGAATTTTTAGGTCTAGCCAATCATTTTCGTCGATTTGTGAAGGAGTTCAGCACTCTGGCCCAACGGCTCGGCCAGAATGCTGAACTCCAGGCTGACGAAGAAAGATGTGAATTTCGAAAAGGGCAGTGATCAAGAGTGTGCATTTTTAGCATTGAAACATGCACTAGCGAGCAAGCCAGTAGTCGTGATGTATGACCAAACCAAAATGTTAGAGCTGCATACAGACGCGTGCTCACATGGGCTGTCGGGCATACTATTACAAAGAATGGAGGATGGATTGCACCCCATAAGTTATTAACTTCGTCTGTTGAGTGCCAAAAATACAGCTACGAACTTGAAGCTTTAGCTGTGGTTGAATCGGTAGAACGCTATCGAAAGTATTTGTTGGGAAGACCCTTTATAGTCGTGACGGATTGCGAAGCGGTGAAGAAGACTGTAGCCAAGAAGACCATGTTGCCAGCTGTGGGTAAATGGCTACTGAAACTTCAAGAATACGACTACAAAATGGAACTCAGAAAAGGAGAGAAAATGAAGCACGCCGATTGTCTCAGTAGTAATGCTGTTGGTGAACCAGAATCGGATGAATCCGAACCGGTTTTGGCTCACGTGATGCAAGTTAACATCAGAGAGGATGAGTGGTTGAAGCTGTTACAACGAGAAGATCCCAAATTGTTGGAGTTATTGAATATACTCTCTAAGCCGCCAATCAAAAACCGAGAGAGACAAGTGCATAAAGATTACGTGCTGAAGGATACAGGTGTTATGAAGAAGGGGATTTTTTTTTATTATCTGACGGGTTTGCGCCGGGGGTCTTCAGATTTTCCCCAAAATTGAAAATTTGGTTCATTTTTGCGACTTAAAAACACATGTATTTTTTCAGATTTCTAACATTTTTATTTTTTAAGTTAGCTTCGGTTAGATTTTTTTGTTAATAAAAAATAACCATTTTTCAAAGCTACATAACTCTGTTATTTTTCAACGGAAATTATAAAATAGCACATCAAAATGCATTGAAATTTTATCAGCTTTCCAAATAAAATAGCTGGAAAAAAATAAATAAAGACCTTCAACATGAAAAGTTGTAAATAAACTTTAAATGGCGTCTAAAAGTACCGGCTGCACCACCGAATATTTTGCAAAAAATACGATTGAATAGCTCAATTTATGATGCAACTTTCATCTGAAGACACCAAAGTGGGCCATCAACTCCTTGAAGAGTTATGAAAGAAATAATGGCAACAAATCTCTTTTTTTGCATCGAAAACAAACAATGGTCGAACAATTGCACTAACATATGGAGTGAGCGCGTACTTCTAACAACATGGAAACAAAAGAACTTTTCAAAGCAGGTAAAATAACACTATTTTTTTGTGCTTTGTGGACTGCCCCTACTCGCATAACAGTCCCATATGAATTTTCGTCATTTTAGTTCAACATAGGGATTCAAAATAAAACACTAAAAAAAGAGGTTTTGTTCTACAAATTTCGAAAAAAATATCAATTTGTGGCTGTCCTACATGAAATATACCCGAATAACAGTTCCATGAAATTCCACGGATTTGGTTACTTTTCAATGCTTCTTTCGGCGAAATAGTCTTTGATTTGTTGCTTTGAATCATTTAAAACAAATTTAACTCACTTGATGTCGAATGATGCACACGAGTTTTCGAAGGCAGGTCTGACTTCCTAAGGAATGACTTCCTGTGCGAAAAACTATCGGATGCAATCAAAAATCGTAAAAAGATTCAACTTACAATGTGGAATTTACGATATTTTGTATGTTTCTTTTTCTGACAATTGCATTTAGAAGTTCAAAAATGATCAAATTTAAGTCTTAGAAAGTAGCTTGGTGAGAAAAAAATATTCTGTATGGGACTGTTATGCGAGTAGATTTGAAAAAGGTTTTACATATGGTCGATTAACAGTACCAGAATGAATAAAAATGGTGCTCTCGATCTTACCAATAACCCAATTTCGAAAATTTCAGGTCTTACGATTTATTATTACAACCTAGAAACGATTTTCGTTTATGCCGAAAGTGGTGATCACAATTTAAGAATGTATTCCAAAACAGGAAAAGCTGATTTTCTCGCTTGCTTGTTTTTGCATATGAGACTGTTATGAAAGTAGGGGCGGTAGAGTGTTGCAGCTAAACTGACTTCATGTTATATCAAAAAATTTAATAACGTATTCGTTTATACCCAGTTTTGCACCAGGTCACAACAAGTTTAGCAAATTTTGCTGTCATTTTTAGAAGTTTATGCGCTCAGTTTTGCATCCGTAATTCCCCAGATTTGATTTAAAATGGACGGTGGAACACTGAAGATTCGTTTGATCGAGGTTGCAAAACACTGACGACAAATTATGTTCGTTCTAGTATGGTAAACCTCAAAACTGGGCGAATGAAGAAAACGAATACGGTAAAAGTATCATATTTTCAATCTCATATTACCTACAATGGGAATGATGCTGTTTACAGCCTGGGCTGGCCATACTGAGCTCTTCGATTATTTCTACATTTGTGCCACACTCTTTGTTAATGATCAATTGGAAAGGATTTTGGTGTCCAGTGCTTAGCTCCCGGTATAAAAACTATGTAAAGCACGCCTATATTTCATGTTTTTTAATCACATTTTTGTGATCCCAAACACAGGGACTGAACCTTCTGCTATTGGCATTGATTATGCTTCACAATGATCTTTGATCGAAAAGTTAATAAGTTATATAGCATAGGACCAAGTTGTAAAAGCAACATTTCCATTATTTGTTATATCACATTAACAATACGATACTAAGAATTTTGGTTAAAATTTTAAGTCAGTTATGCTGCAAATACTCTACAAAGCACGAAAAAGTAGTGCCTTTTACCTGCTTTGGTAAGTTCTTTTGTTTCCATGTTGTTAGAAGTGCGCGCTAGCTTCATATGTGTGTGCAGTTGTTCGACCATTGTTTGTTTTCGTCGCAAAAAAAGTGATTTATCGTCATTATTTCTTTCATAACTCTTCAAGGAGTTGATGGCCCACTTTGGTGTCTTCAGATGAAAGTTGCATCATAAATTGAGCTATTCAATCGTATTTTTTGCAAAATATTCGGTGGTGCAGCCGGTACTTTTAGGCGCCATTTAAAGTTTATTTACAACTTTTCATGTTGAAGATCTTTATTTATTTTTTTTCAGCTATTTTGTTTGAAAAGCTGATAAAATTTCAATGCATTTTGATGTGCTATTTTATAATTTCCGTTGAAAAATAACTGAGTTATGTAGCTTTGAAAAACGGTTATTTTTTATTGACAAAAAAATCTAACCGAAGCTAACTCAAAAAATAAAAATGTTAGAAATCTGAAAAAATACATGTGTTTTTAAGTCGCAAAAATGAACCAAATTTTCAATTTTGGAGAAAATCTGAAGACCCCCGGCGCAAATTGTCAGATAATAAAAAAAAATCCCCAGAAGTGTCAAGATGGATTGTAGTGGGTGGTACCAGGTCGTGCACGCTGGAGAATAGCTCGAAATTATCACGACGATCTTGGACATAGAGGTGTCGAGAAAGTGTTAGCTGCAATACTTAAAAATTTCTGGTTTTGTAGAATGCGTAACTACCTTAAACGCTACATCGGTTCCTGCGTTCATTGTGCTTATGTTAAGGCGAAAGGAGGTACCAGAGAAGGGCTGCTACATCCCATCGAAAAAGTTCCAGTACCTTTAGACACCATTCACTTGGACCACCTTGGTCCATTTCTGCGTTCTGCGTCGATGAACGAATACATAGTTGTGCTTGTGGACGGATTTACCAATGTGTCGTGGTGAAAGCCGTAAGAAACATCAAAACGAGTCCAGTACTTCAGATGTTGAACGAAGTTTTTGGAATTTTTGGGAATCGTATCGTCACCGACAGAGGAACCGCCTACACTTCGAAGGATTTCGAGCAGTTTTGTACGTCGTTGGGCGTAGCACACGTGAAAGTTGCAGTTGGTACACCTCGCGCAAATGGCCAAGTAGAGCGCGAGAGTCGGAGTATTTTGGATGCGGTACGCTGTATGGTGAAGGACAATGACCGAAACTGGGATAAGCAACTTCGAATGGTGCAGTGGGGACTCAATGCCATGGTCAACGACTCCACCAAAGTTTCTCCACACACGCTGCTGTTCAACTACGATCCGCGAGATATAATGCAGAACCAACTGTTGATGATGTTTTCCGAATAAGGCAGCTAGTTTCGTCCCGGATTGCGCGAGAGCAGCAGAAACAGAAAATGTACTTCGATAAGTCCCGACGTGTCGCTAGGAAGTATTGTGAAAGTGATCTTGTTCTTGTTGAAAAGGATCTTCAAGCAATAGGAATGAGCAAGAAATTGGAACCTCGATTCAAAGGACCTTACCTCATTCAAAGGGTTCTTGGTAATGACCGTTACCTCATCGTAGACGTACCGGGTGTTCAGCTGACCCAGAAGAAAACCTCAACGATTTTTGCTGCCGGAAGAATGAAGCCGTGGTTGGTCAACGCATCATTGGAGGACAGCGATGATGACACCGGTAATCTGACGGAGTCTGCTGATGAGCCTTAATTATCGCCCAGGCGGGATAAAGACTGTGGTGTCCGTTGTAAGAAAATTAAATTTTGCGGATGACACATCCTTATAAAGATGATTCTAATCTATATTACTACAATTGTTGTGGGCCTTCTGCCGAAACTTGCTTTACGAAATAAAGTCAGTCATTATATAGCATTGTACAAAAACGGTCGCATTTGATCTTATCCGAACTTCCGTCTCAGAAATCTGTTACTCTATTTGGTTTAAATAATCAAATTAAACACTATACTGTTTGTTCACAAAACATTTCAAGTACGTTCTAAAATAGAAAAGTTTATTTTTTGTTAAAACATATTTTGGCTATTGAAAAAATTTGGTTGGTTGAAGGAGAAATTTTCGGGCAAATATTCAAGCGGAAACAGAAAGATTTTGAAATATATTTTTATTATTACCCTGTAAGTGTTGAAATAGTACTCACTTTTGTCCGATTATTCGGTGAGGCAAGTGCAAGCATACATATTACCAACAAAATCAATTTCTAAGCATTTCAAAAATTTTCCACATTTTTAAAATAATTAAGAGAATCCCTGAATTGAAAGACTCCTCGCACTGTCAAAAAGGGTTGATCATTTTTGTAAGGGATGGATAAATCAACTTTGATAATCAAAACATAAATAAGGCTTTTAAACATAAACTCAGCTATCATTCACAATAATTAGCTCTCGAATAATTTTAAATTTTCAAACAAAACAATCATTTAACAAAAAAACTAAAACAAACTTTTGTTTTTTTTAAAGGGTTAGCAAAAAAACCGGGTCTGCAAGTAATTTTTTAAAACTAAACTTCACTGAAAAACTCCAACTTTGTATTTTTCAAAACCGTCGAAGACATGGCTTAACATAATTCACAGAAATCAATCTAAAAAAATCTTTTTCCTCTGAATTTTTTTTGAAAACATCAACAGGGAAACTAAACGATAAAAATATAAATCGTGATTAAGATATTGATAAGCGTTTTCAAATTTACTCTTGACTTATTATTTTTGATCCTTGAATCTTGACTCTAGAATAAGGTTGCCAGAATGTTTTCAGCGCTGAACCGAGCCAAACATATCTGGGCTATTTTGATTAAAAATCTGGCAAAATTTGGGCTTTTGATTTCAAAATTATCGTTCAAAATCCTAGCAATATCCAGAAAAATTTGGTTTATACCTAGGATTTATTCTCTAAGAACAAAGAAAAAAAACTTAAAAAAAGTTTTTCACCAAAATTTTTGGCAGTTTGAATTCTAACTAAATATCCAGCAAACACGATAAAAATGGACATCTTACAACCTTTTCTAGACTCTTTACATTTGACTCTTGATTGTGGACAATCTTGACTCCTCTTTTTGACTCTAAATTTACATAAAAATTTCCAAATTTGTCAACATAGTCAAAATTTTCAAAATTGTCAAAATTGTCAAAATTGTCAGGTTTATCAAAATAGTCGAAATTTATTAACCTTCTCAGTTGATTGCTGACTTAATGCTATATTGATGGTCAAATGAATTTGAGAGAACTTTTTAAAGTTTTTTTTTTATCAAATCATGTTTATGCATTTTTTTTTTAATTTTCTCATTTTTTTTTTTAATTTGTAGTGATGGTACAAGTTATCATCGATGTGTCGTTTTCAGGAACGATCATCTGACAGACTACACTATCCAGTACATTCCTGGGAATTCTTAGTTGAACTTAACCCAAAGTACCTCATCTATTTTTGTCGCTCACTGACGTTATTCCATTGAACCAGACCCGTCTTCAGACGACGTTCGGGAGCAAAATAATCTCATCATCAATAATTCACCGGGAATGCCTGACGGCGTGACACCTTTCGCAAGGTGTGACATATTATTTTCGCCGAGGCACATCTTGAAGTGTATGTGTATGTGTAAGTACGCGTGGGCGTCCCGTTTGAATGGATCAGACTATCTCCAGTCTTCAGTGTGATTTGATGGGTACTTGCAGCCTTGGATGGGATGATGCCTGCAAGGAAGGAAGAGCTCGCTCTCGACAACCCAAAGAAGACAACCGAAGCCCTGAGGGGCCACTAGCTGCCTGCCTTCTATCCTCCGAATTCGACGAGATTCATCCTGGCAACAACACATCAACATCAACATCTTGTGTGTCGGCTGCCTTGAAATGACAGAAGCAGACACAGAAACCCATCGGAAGAAAATACACGCCTAAAGACAAACACAATAAAACCGAAGTATCTGCTCAATAATTCCCAGAATGCCTCTGAGGAACCGTTCAATTTGTTGGCAACAGCCAGGCAGCTGTATCTCGGGTTGAAGGATTGGGTTTCATCAGATTTGTCTTCTTCCTTTTTCCGGTAAACGTCGGTAAAGTTTGTCGACTATCTTGATCCTGTAAACATATTTGGAAACAACAAAATAAAAACGAGACCGCCATATAGTGAAGGCGACACATGTCCACAAATTTGAATACATTTTGCAAAGTTCTTAACGGCCATACAAAGTCGGCTCCGGAAAAATGGGAGTAAAACTAGGGGTGGTCAGGTAAAATGAGCGGGTTCATGTTGAGGACGACGATCCCAATTAGGCCGCTTTTCAACTCGCCGACCAGCGTCTGTCTGTTGTCTCTTGGTTCCGCTTGCGTCCTTCCTTTTGGATTTGACGTCGTCGAGCAGTCGGGAACTTGGGCACTTGGAAAATATTTGTTTATGATTAGTAGTTGAAATTCTGTCCGTGGGAGAAAGATGTTGTGTGCTGTTTCCTGCTGTTGTACCAGAGCAAAAGTTTTCCCTGGAAAACAACACCATTCATCTAAGGGATAGTGGGTGCAGTTTAAATAAACCAATAACAGAGATACCCCAAAAAATTATGTCTTGTTTCGGTATTTTTTTCACCGTCTAGGAGTACTTTTGCGATCTAGGGGTAACCCCCCCCCCCCCCTTCCCTCCCATGAAGATTTTTTCGAAGTTAAATTTTCATCGTAGTATCGGAAAATAAATTCATCTAAAATAAGTGTTAACAATCAAGTCAAAAATTTTGCTCGCCTCCTAACTTGACATACAAAAACCATAAACTTAGTAATTAGGATGGGTTTTTATAAAAAAAATATATTAAACAAGAACAGAGTTTGAAACAAACCATTTTAACTTGAAAATAAATTTATCGAATATTAATTTTATACAACGAAAAGTTGGAAACCATGCAACAGGCACAATAATCAACAGAATCAGCAAACAAAAATCAAACAAAAACCTAATATCCTCTACCTTATTACTTAAATTTTGATTTTATAAAATTGTTTATGTCATTAAAGTTGTTATGCTGATATGAAATATTTTTCAAGAAACAAATTTCAGTCTTAATTACATTTTGTATTTCTTGATCTTGCTCAACATCAGATTTGAAAATGTTTTGATGAATAACACAAGACCACAAAATTTACATTTTTCTGAGGTAAATGAATTAAAAAAAGTAATTTTGTCTTACTTGAGTGCCCTGGATCTAAATATGCAAACTTTCTATCAGTAATCAGCAGTTATTGAAAAATCTTTACAAAATAGGTTTCAACTTTTTATTGAAGTGCTGGAATTTATTTTGACAAAACTTGAAAACAACAAAAAAACCATTTTGAAATTAAAGTTTTAAAAGATTAAACAATTTTCATCAAGACTTTAAGTTATTTAGAGTTCTGTGAAAAAGTTATATTAGTTTTTTGTTTGTTTACTTTTCTCATTAAACGAATTTTCAAAGAAGTTTGAACCAATTTTTCAACCTTTATGTAGCAATGTCAAAAATACTTGTAGTGATTCCAAAACTGTCGAATTTAACTTTTTAAAATCATGCATCATCATCATCGTTAAATATTATTCCTTAATTGAATGAAGTATTATAAAAAAATCATAAACAGATTTTTTCTCAAATGTAGGTTTAATAATTAATCATTTATCAATGATTGATTTCACTTAAAACTGAAACATTTTAAAACAAAATGTGAAAGTTCAAACTTATCAAAAGATTCGAGTGCAGGGTGTTAAAATCTACCAAATTAATTATTTAAATATAAGCATCGAAGTGTTTCTCACTTGAGTTATCAATTAAATTTCTTAAATAAGTTTAATAATGGTTAGACGGTAAGGTTATTGAAAAAAATCCTTTTTGAACGTATCTTTTTCAACCTAATATTTTGGGTTCCAATTTCCAAATGAATATACCATTTTCATAGTACAGTTTTTTTTTTCTAATTTTTAAAAAAATTTAATTTACCGAATTTTAAAGTCAAGCTATTTAAATTTTATAAATATTTAAAAAAAGTTTGTCTTTGTTTTCCAATTCTGAATTTTTGTGTTTTAAAATATAAACCTTGAATTTTTTTCATAATCAAAAATTCACATTTCAAATCGCGATTAATTTTTTTTCATATTCAAAATATATCAACGCTTGAGTTGAAAATCAAGAAAAAAAATGTAAATTGAGGTTAGTAATAAATATCAATTATTATCATTTTCCTACCAATCAATCATGGTTAATTTTTTATCTGATCTAACATTTATTTATCTATTGGACGTTATTCGAATTAAAATCGAATTTTAAAATCTGTGTTTTGGAAATATTTACATATTTAAAATTTGTAAACTAGACTGCTAAGAAATTAATTTGAAGCAAATTTCTAGTTCAGAGTAAAAGACATCACTTTGAATTTTTTTTCGATGATTGACCGAAAACATCATTGATTTAAAACTTTTGTTGGTTGTGGTTTGATAATTGAGCATCTCTAACCGTCTTCAATCATCAAATTAAGTTGATAAGAGAAATAATCATCAGTAGTAGAAAATTGAGTAGGACACGAAACTGATAAGAGCCGAAGCTGTTGAGAAAAACGAGATCGGCTCTCGGCGACTTTAGTGTTGCTCTTGATACTAGCCAATAATTATCAGCCTTTGTAATAAATGTCGTTCGGTTAAAACATTTCTTACTGTTCAATTTAAAGTTAAAGTCATTTTGATTTTTTAATCCGATTGAAAAGAAAACCAACTGATCTCAAGCACGCCAGCCTGTGAAGTTGAGCGATATAAAGTTTGTGCGATTTGGAATAGTCGTTGTTGAGAAAACGCCACTTTAAGCCGCTACCATAGTTTCTACGATTCTGAACCATAGAATCAACCATCAATAGAAAACTAAACAAACAAGGATTGTTTTGCATGTAGAGGCAGACACACCTGTACTCAAAACTAGCTCGGCCCACGAAACAAGGTGAAAACAGCTTGTTTCAAAAAGATTGATTCATTTTATCACTAAAATTTGTTATTTTTTGAGTTCGTGTGAAAATAATCAGTAAGGAAATGATATTAGAAATCAATTTCCTTCTTTGTTGTGAAATTTAGTATTTTTATTATTTTTTGCTAAATTTGAATTTCGGAACCCTCTTGGACGGGTCTTTTGCACGGGCCTGGGGAAGGGTATAGGGGTTTCATTTTTTACAAGAAAAAAAAAAGCATTTCAAGAAATGAATTTTTCCTATTTACGTGAAATCATTCGATCCCAAAAGGTGTTGAAAAATAAACAATAACAAACATTTAAAAAAATCGGCTCGCTTCTGATGGGATCTTATTATATTTCACTATAGACACAGGACAATTAATTTTGCAACCCTGTATGAAATCAAGATTTAAAACTTAATTTAAGTTTTGTATTTCTATTTGCATTTCTTCTAAGTGCTTGATAGATTACATAACTTCATACAATTCAAATTTTTCCGTTGTGCAAAGACTTCAAGAGCAAATTGTGATAAATTTGAGTGCCGCAATTTCCAATATACATTCAGTTTTTTCTATCAGCTTTTGAATTTAAAAAAAACTTTTGAACGAAAGGTAATTATCATTTTGAAATTTCTGTAATTGGTTGACCAAACTGTAAAAATTTTTTATTGACTTTCTCCATTTTGTTAAGTACAGAAATTTTAACGAATTTAAAAAAGTAGTATATTTTGATTAAAAAAATCAAACGTTCCGCAGGCTTCAGCATCTCTGTATAGATGGAACAAATCTCTTTAAGAATTTAACCTTCATTGATCATCGTATTTAAGAAATTTTAATACTAAGACCAAATCTTATTCCTTGATTTAATGAATTTTGACAGAATCAAAGTTTTTTTTAATGCAGGTTTGTAAGGTCATCAGTTATCTGTGGTTGAATTACTGTAATCTGATTCTTTATTAAACTTATAAACTCCTTTTATCCAAAACTAGAGGTAGAAGGCAAAATTTGCTAAAATTATGGGTCCAGAATGGCACAATTTTTCAAATGAATTATAAAAACAAAGGCGCCAAAAAGGCTGTTCCCTTGAGTTTTTAAATATACCCTACCAATAAGTTTTCAAATGGTAAAACGTTTGTTTTGAAAAAAAAAGTCCTTCTTAAATGTTTAAAATCTAAGATGTTTCATCTTCTTGTATAGTATTTATTAAACATGAATTTACTTAATTTTATAAAATGGTTTTTTCAAATAAATTAACCAAATTTAATAATCTAACCATGTAAATTCATTAAATTTTCAAATAAGTTTGTCATTCTTTTTTTATTCTATTAATATAATCTTTTTATAAGTCTATGAATCTAAATTTTTAACAAGGAAAACACAGTTTGTGCCTTTTGTTATTTTCAGGACCCAATATTTCAATTGTAACGACAAAATATTCAGAAATCTGAATTAAAACTATAAAACCTTGAACATTCATAAACTTTACTTTATTTTTTAATTTCATTTATTCTTTGTTCAGTTGATTAGATGTTTTAATAATCAATAAAAAGTTTGTATAATCATATAAAAAAGGGACTTCTTTGTATTTGCTTTATGATCGAAATTCCTATTTTTTATTTTCATCAGTTTCTTATTGGTCATTTAATTAATCAATCTTATCATTCGGAGTTTGGCATTCGTCGGATGCGGTCGCGTTTTTTTCGTGCTCCAATGCCGCTTGGTTGTAAAAGTTTTATTGAATTATTTTGTGATTGGTGGTGGTCGGATTGGGCATTGAGTGTGATTCGGCAGAACAAAGTAAAAAAAAAAAAGATTTCAAAGCATTCCGAAAGTTTGCACCAGAAGAGAATGTTTATTAAATTCGTTTAATTTGATCGCGTTTGTTAGAAAAAATGAAAGAAAATGTTCTCAGGTGTTTTTTTGCGCGGGTTGCTTTGATTATCGCTTGCGATGTTTTCGTTGCATTCATTCATGCCATTTAAAGTTTCTGCTATCCTCCGCGTGGTGTTCAATTATAAAGAAAGCTGGGGTAGTGATTTTTTCATTATTTCATATTAAATTAATGTTTCATAATTCGAGTCGCGCATTGTACCCAGAACAGAACGGATCTCTTATTTATTGCATATGATGTTTGCTTCCCGAGATTTTTCCGGAGTAGGTACGGTCGAGTGTCTGTTCGTCGCGTATGTGCTCTGGAATTTTTTCTTGCTGTAGCAAGCCAAAATATGGCGCATCAATTAAAGGAATTCGATTTGCGTCGAATATGGAAAACTATCTTATTGTATTATGCAAGAGGGTAAATTTTCCGGAAACGATTACATGGCAGAATGGGATTACTGGTGATAATTGAAGAGATTCGCGAACGTGTAATTGAAAAGCAGTTTAGAAATTGAAAGAAGAAGAAACGGTGGAAAGTGCTTTAATATGAAAGAGAGTGAAGATTAAATCTACGTTTTGATGACGCAGAAAGTGCTGGATGTGGTGAAGAATTTGTTTTATTTCGCGAAATAGTTCCTAACAAAGCCCTTTGAATATTTCTGGTGTTCAGCAAGTAATGCGCTTGGGTAGAAGAATCGGAAAAAAGTGAGCGAGAAGCAAACTCAGCATTCGAGTAGCTGTAGCTGTAGGTGGGCATGCGTAAGGCCGCCAAAATAATCGCAAGGCCTACTAGATGAGTGTAAAACTGCATGAAAACGAATTCACTGTTTGGAACGTTTGGAACCCTTCTTAGAAAAGTGATCAACTTGCGAGCAGAGGAAAATCAGGAATCTACCAATGCCTCCTGCTTTTAGTAGATGGGGGAAGAGGGGGAAGTTTGGAAAAGATTCGCAAGTCGTGTAATCGGAAAAGGGCAAGGCGCGAGTGAAAAAAAATGTTTTAAAATTGAATAAGTTCAGTTGGAAATATACTAACAGAAGAAAGGTGAAGCGCAAATGCGGAATTGAAAGGGAATATGTGAAAAGGGCAATCTGGGAAACAGTGGAAGAAAAACAAATTAGGATAAACGATTCGAAGCGCCGTAAAAACTGTTGGAAATATAATAATAAGGCAAAGGTGTATGGGTTTGAAATCCAGTGACAGATTGGTTTGAGTTTTAATATTTGCTACGGTGATCTGGTAAGATGTATTTTTTCCATGAAATTATATGAATTGGAATATTTTTACCTGATTTTTATTCTCTTGTTTAAAGCGTGATAGCATTATTATGCTGTGCATTCAATATTAATCAAAATTTATAATTCCAGCAAATGTGAGTTGATCACAGCATCATCTACCTGAGTTTGGGAATTGGGGTTTAGAATGCAGCTGCAGAAACGGATAGTAAGTCGGTAAACAGGGCAATAGCTATAGAACTACTGGTAAGGATGGAGGTTGAGTACGAACAGGTAAGAGTTTAACGAAGAGGTAAGATTGTATAATTTTTCAACTTTTTCATTTATTAAATAAATTATTTCTGAACGGCCAATCAGTTGCCAGCTGGGCAGGTATCTACACGTATGCGGAATACCTGTTGAAGATTCATAACACTGGAAATGTTTTGAATTTTATACGGTTGCGAAACTGATTGTATCGTTCTACAAATAATACATACACATACACGTAACACTCATTACATAACAGTTCATACGAAGCCATGGTGTCGGGTATGTGGTTGTTTGCATTGTAGATAGGCCGAACAATTGATCTAAAGAATGTAAATAAACGCATACGTTGGCGAAACTGCGGTGAATCCGTGCACCCATGGTGGATTATCTACATACATACATACATACACATTTAATTAATCAATCTTATCATCATGTACTTTGTCAGTATCATATAGATTAATTTACAAAGCTATTATGATGATCTTCAGAAGCATTTTTTTTTATTTTAATTTTAATAACTGGATAAACATGAATATAGAAATTTATTTTACATCCGACTTTGATCACTGTCACTCTTGAAATACGTTTTTTTTCCTTTGATTAAAATCAGGTTTCTTTTGTTGCGATTATAGTCGTTTCAACATTTTTATGACATTCGCGACTTATATTAACGATGCAGTTGGCGGACAGTCATTGACAAATTTATCCGGTACAACTGTGTTCGATATTTGCTCTTGGGCTCGAACTCACAGACATCGGCTCAGGAAGCAACTGACTTGCCAACTGAGCCCATACGTACATTTAACGCAGCATGAACCGTGATGAATGCCAAAAAAAATTAGCCCATGTTTGAAGCCGAATAACTTTTTTTTTATTTTAACTCGAATCGAATTGCAATCTTCGGATAAAATATTTGTCATAACTTGAACTTTCAGAAAACTGGTATTTAAAAGAAATCGGCCGAAAGGAACCAAAGTTATTGATCAAAACTGGTTTTTGATATTTCTCCTGAACAAAATGTCTCAAAGTCCCATACAAACTTCAGGGTCGTTGAGCGACCTCTTCCGGTGATCCGATCTGGCTCAAATTTGGCATGAGATTTTGCACTAGACCAAGGATTATTTTTAAGCCTGCAGCATTTTTAAAATGCGGGTATTTGGGGCACTCCACGTGCACTGATCCTTATGTCAGAGGCTTTAATTTCTGATATTATTTGTTTTCTGGTGTTACAGAACCATTCATTGGTATCAAAATTGTTAACAAGATTCTTTAAAATTTATTTTTACGCTACTTTATAATTTAGAATAAGAAACATCTTTTTGAATAATTTGTTACTGACTTATCGAAAAAAAAAACATTCATTTAAAGCTTTGACTTTTTCAATTTGAATCGTATTAGTGAAAATTATTATTTTTTCAATTTTGTGTGATGGTCATAACGGAAAAAGGTTTTTAAATTGGGTTTTTATATTTATTGTGCATTGATTGGTATTGTTATAATTTCATGCTAAATATGAATTTCAAAAAGGTATTTTTAAGGGGAATTTTTTTTCACCAAATGATTAAAAAGATGTTGATCTAAGATTCCGTATAATGATAGCTGTTTGACATGCGCGTGGCATTTGCTATAGCTTTGAGAAGCTTAAAATGAAATGGAATAAATATTGCAGATAATTTACAATTTTTGTAATGAATAGGATTTTCATCAGATAAAATATTTAATAACAAAAACTTGAGTATAGTAGTTCTTTCAATTGTGACAGAATGCTCAAAACATTTAATCATTAATCTCGAGAAGATAAGATTAAAATCATATTTATATTTATGGAATCACTCAATGATATTTGCTATTCAAACTGTAAGTGTGATGAAATGAACAAAAATAAATTGAAATCGTTAACTAGAAAATAATAAAGTAATTTCCGATTATTTGCTTAAGAAGAGTTTAATTTTAAAATAAAAGTACATAAGAAACAATAGTATAAAACTTGGGTTGAATTAGTTGGAAAAGTTACATTTAGAATTTCAGATCACAGGCTGGAAATGGAATGGAAAATCATTTGAGTATTGCCGATTTGTGTACAATAGTTTTTTACTGTTTGATTTTTCAAAATTGATAACATATTGAGAAAAGGGTGTAGAGTGTTTAAGCCTACGCAAATATCAATAATGATCGAAAAGCTAACAATAATTCTAATTAATTTCAGATTATTCGGTCTTATAATTACTCTAGCCCTTGTTACTCTAACTATCGTAAAAATCGTAATCTTTTTTTTAAACGTGGGAAAAATATTTCATATTCAAAAAATGATGATTGATTCACTAGTAACTCCTAAAATACTTTCTTTATTTAATAAGTAAGAGAAAGTGATGTATTATGTATTGAAGGCATCCCAGGTTTCCCGGATTTATTCGGACGTAAATGGGTTTTCGAAAAAAAGTGGACTGGATAAGTAAAGCAAACTATGATCTGGTTCAAACCGAAAACTCAGATTGGTCTCAATGTTCCTGAGCTATCTTTTTAATTTGTTTTTTTTTTTTAATTTTAACTGGATGCAGCTTGATTTGTTCGGTTTGTGTGTTAAAAAAAATCAAAACCAAACCCAAATTTTAAAAGGTTTTCAATATATTTGTACTGATGTGCCCAACCAATAAAAATTGGGGATAAATTTTGCAATTCTTTTCTAAGGGACCCCTTTTACTATTAGAGAAAATATTTCACTGGGCCCCCTTACTTGTTAAATTTTACGTTTAAATTCCAATTCCCTCGTTTCAATTATTTTTGGCTAGATTTCTAGAGCTTAAAAAAGTATGATTGAAGTACTATTATATTTTTGTCTTCCTTTCCTTTTTTTTCTTGTGCTGCTGTCTTCATTTACCGCGCTATAAGGAGTAAGTGTGGACGGTAGATTGATTTCTCAGGAAATTTTCAACAAATTTGTGTTTGTTTGGTTGTTTACGTTACTTTATTGCTCCAACCGTCAAAAATTTTGAAAAATGTTCATGGTACTATGAGTAAGGCATCTCTCAATGATTATTGTGTGTAATTTATGTTGCAACACACGAGATCAGATTTTATCGAAAGTATATATGTAGGTACTTTTTACAGAACAAACACCTAACTTTTCATGATTCGAATGCTAAATAAGCTAAATTGTATTGGATGAAGGACAGAAAATTGAAAAAATGTGTAGTCAAGTCTGTATAAAGCACTTACCCCAGGTAGGGTTTGGAGACAAAATTATGGATTTTTTAAAGTAAAGTCTTCTTTATTAATGTTTAACCGCCGATTCTTCTCCTCACTGGTTGTTTCGAATGTAAAGATTGTTTAAATGCAGTGCTGAGAAATTTGCAATTGAAATAGATGCACATAAAATCGACATGAAAATAGAAAATTCTCAATATTTTGCTGTAAACACTCGTTATATCGTATCTTTTTCACAGTTATTGGATAGATTACAAGTAAATTGTACATTCTACATTAAAAGTTTGAAAAAATAGTACACAGTATTGTTTTAATAGCCATCGTTCACACTTATCCATGTGTACTGTACGATGTGTATGTGTATGTGAATAACTGTACGATTCAGAAAAATTCGAAGTTCAATAACATTTTAAAAATGCTGTAAACTCTAGAAATTAATCTTATCTGGCCCACTGTTCCCAAAATTCCGGTTACTGGAACTGAGCTTAGCAAAATTTTGTTTTGTTTCTCGCTAAGCATCCCATCGAGCAACTTTCCGTGTGGCACACTGGCAAACATCCTCCGGAAACAGACAGCCGGGACAGATGAGCGAAAAGCAAAACAGCCCAGTTCCCGCTTTACCTACGCAAAAGTTTACTTCAGCTTTCCCCGAAAAGGAAAAAAAAAGCATTGACGGACTTGGGTGATGAGTTTGTTGGTTGGTTGGGAGCCAACCAGAAACCTGCGAGACAGCAGATAGATTAATTTGTCAAGTTTTGGGGCTACACGAAAAAAAAACAGCCGGCTCAAGTGTTGAGCTGCTAGCCGTTTGTTTTTTACTTTTCGTCGCGTCGTTTTTGGATGTTTTGATTTTGGAATCGTTTTTTTTATCAACGGTGCGGGTGGCCGCAAAATTGGCAAACACAACAGGGTAGTACATCAAACGGAAGGTTGGATGTATTGGCGCATCTGTGATTAAATTTGATATCTGCTGTAAATTGAAACATTAAGTTTCTTAATGTTTGTCTTAAAAAAAAGGAAATTTTACAATTTTAAGAACTTTTTCTATCAAATTTTTACTTGTCTGTATTCAATTAGCTTCAGTTAGGTTTAAAGTTCGGCGAATACTGGAAAAAATGAGCTGAAAACCTAAAATCTATTTTGGACAAACCTCGAATCAAAGCAAATGAGATGCCGATGTAAGATTGAAGTCTAATGAGCCATTTACTTATTTCAAATCATCCAGTTGAAGGTTTTCAGATGAAAACTTGAAGTTTTTGTCCTGTAACGGTACAATTATACAGTTAACATCAAACCACATCCGTGAAAAGGTGTTTTCGTTTATTGACATAGGGAATGTTAATTGAAAATAAAATTAAAAGCATAAATTTGTGTACCCTTTTCAATGAATTTGATTATTTTGATTAAATTGATTTTACCTTTTGTTCAAACATGGCGACCGTGAAAACATTTTAGTACTACAAAAAAAAACGTCAGTTTCTTTAAATAAACGGTCAGGTTTCTCAATTAAATTGCATAATTGCAAGCTGAAACTCCAGGATGACTTTTAGGCAGACTTCGGTCTATTGTGAATCTTTTTTATTCATGGCGACCGTGAGAAAAAATCGTTCGAATTACAAAAAAAAGACAGTTTATTATAAAAAAATGGTCAGGTGTCTCAATAAAAGTGCAAAATTGAAGGCTGAAATCCAAGATATCTTCTAGGCAGATTTCTTTCGATAAAAGCTTAGGTTAATATGATGCGAAAATTGTTTCAGATTCAGATGGAAAAACTTTTGAGTAATATAAGTATCTTTCTGGTTTTCAAAGAAAATATTGTAATTATCTTCAAGTTGCATATTTTCCAGTATACTTAAGTGGCTTTGGCTCCCAAATAAAATCAGATACAATTTAAAATCATCATCTGAGAAAAATCTTGCTCTAGCAAGGGGTCTTTCCGAATTCCACTCCAAGAATTGAAGCTCTTGGAGCGCGATTCGTATCCTATCCGTCAATTTATCCTCGACAATCATCGTGTGAAAATCAAGACACTTTGCACAGCTGCAGGAACGTGCTTTCATCAAAATGTCACACTCATCGAGGACCAGAGAGAGAGAGAGGGGCACCCCGAGATTGATACAGAAACGCCAAACATAAACAACACCCACGCGCCGCTCATATACTCACACCGGAAAGATAGCAGCAAATGTTAGAGGAAGCAGGGCTGAGGAGAGAAAAAAAAAAGCTCACAACGGCGATACGATCCCATCTTTTCTTCGTTTGCCGGAAGCGTGCCGAAAACGCGTCCCAGGGTGTCGGGAATTGCTCATTAAGCAGCACGCTGATGGCTCATAAGACCGGGTAATTGAGGAGAGGACCTCAGTGCTTCACGACGTCGTCTTCTTCTCGTTTGGAACGTTTGTTGGAGGTCCCATTTAGCGAATGACGTTAGCCTAGGTACCAGCAATATTGGCAACCGGAAGAAGGGCTCTGTGGGAGTTCTGAGGAAGTGGACGAACGAACAACAAACAACCAAAGCACTGTTATTAAAAGCGTCGCCTGGCTTCCGACAAATCTCGGGGCCAGAAGAAATTTTCCTCTCACTCGCTTTTCTCGCCAAGGGTCTTACTTTTTCCCCATTTCCTTCGCCAAAAGCCGGGTAATTTGTATGTCATATGATGGGCCAATGAGTGCCACACACGAAGAAGCACAATTTCGCCGACACGTGTGCCCCCACAGAACAGCACATCTGTTTTATAGGGACCGGAAATTGGTACTTGTAAATTTTTACACCTCCAATGAGCTTGTATATGTGCGGTGCTTGGCCTACAAGTGGTTTTCCTCTGATTGCCTGTGTCTCGGTAATGTGACATGTTTTGCGAGCGAAATGCGAAAAAGATGATCGTATTTTTCGCACAGTATCAATTTACATCGTTCCGCACGTTTATGACTTTCAAGGCAGGAAAAAGCTAACATAAAAAAAAATAAAATTTTGCGAACACTAGCTCAATTGTATATTGAAACAGCTCAATAGATGAAATTTTACAATTTTAAGTAGAATTAAGATCAAGCTTTCGATCAAAAGAAAATCATACGAGATAAAAGTAACGATAAAGAATTCTAAACCGTCAGTACATGGCGACCGTTAAAAAAAAAGAAATAGTTTCAACATGTTTAAAAAGAACTGGTGAAACGACACAAATGAAAAAAAAACCCAAAAACGAAAAAATCTAAAATTTAACCAAAATGACAAAAATGACAAAAACGACAAAAACGACAAAAATGACAAAAATGACAAAAATGACAAAAATGACAAAAATGACAAAAATGACAAAAATGACAAAAATGACAAAAATGACAAAAATGACAAAAATGACAAAAATGACAAAAATGACAAAAATGACAAAAATGACAAAAATGACAAAAATGACAAAAATGACAAAAATGACAAAAATGACAAAAATGACAAAAATGACAAAAATGACAAAAATGACAAAAATGACAAAAATGACAAAAATGACAAAAATGACAAAAATGACAAAAATGACAAAAATGACAAAAATGACAAAAATGACAAAAATGACAAAAATGACAAAAATGACAAAAATGACAAAAATGACAAAAATGACAAAAATGACAAAAATGACAAAAATGACAAAAATGACAAAAATGACAAAAATGACAAAAATGACAAAAATGACAAAAATGACAAAAATGACAAAAATGACAAAAATGACAAAAATGACAAAAATGACAAAAATGACAAAAATGACAAAAATGACAAAAATGACAAAAATGACAAAAATGACAAAAATGACAAAAATGACAAAAATGACAAAAATGACAAAAATGACAAAAATGACAAAAATGACAAAAATGACAAAAATGACAAAAATGACAAAAATGACAAAAATGACAAAAATGACAAAAATGACAAAAATGACAAAAATGACAAAAATGACAAAAATGACAAAAATGACAAAAATGACAAAAATGACAAAAATGACAAAAATGACAAAAATGACAAAAATGACAAAAATGACAAAAATGACAAAAATGACAAAAATGACAAAAATGACAAAAATGACAAAAATGACAAAAATGACAAAAATGACAAAAATGACAAAAATGACAAAAATGACAAAAATGACAAAAATGACAAAAATGACAAAAATGACAAAAATGACAAAAATGACAAAAATGACAAAAATGACAAAAATGACAAAAATGACAAAAATGACAAAAATGACAAAAATGACAAAAATGACAAAAATGACAAAAATGACAAAAATGACAAAAATGACAAAAATGACAAAAATGACAAAAATGACAAAAATGACAAAAATGACAAAAATGACAAAAATGACAAAAATGACAAAAATGACAAAAATGACAAAAATGACAAAAATGACAAAAATGACAAAAATGACAAAAATGACAAAAATGACAAAAATGACAAAAATGACAAAAATGACAAAAATGACAAAAATGACAAAAATGACAAAAATGACAAAAATGACAAAAATGACAAAAATGACAAAAATGACAAAAATGACAAAAATGACAAAAATGACAAAAATGACAAAAATGACAAAAATGACAAAAATGACAAAAATGACAAAAATGACAAAAATGACAAAAATGACAAAAATGACAAAAATGACAAAAATGACAAAAATGACAAAAATGACAAAAATGACAAAAATGACAAAAATGACAAAAATGACAAAAATGACAAAAATGACAAAAATGACAAAAATGACAAAAATGACAAAAATGACAAAAATGACAAAAATGACAAAAATGACAAAAATGACAAAAATGACAAAAATGACAAAAATGACAAAAATGACAAAAATGACAAAAATGACAAAAATGACAAAAATGACAAAAATGACAAAAATGACAAAAATGACAAAAATGACAAAAATGACAAAAATGACAAAAATGACAAAAATGACAAAAATGACAAAAATGACAAAAATGACAAAAATGACAAAAATGACAAAAATGACAAAAATGACAAAAATGACAAAAATGACAAAAATGACAAAAATGACAAAAATGACAAAAATGACAAAAATGACAAAAATGACAAAAATGACAAAAATGACAAAAATGACAAAAATGACAAAAATGACAAAAATGACAAAAATGACAAAAATGACAAAAATGACAAAAATGACAAAAATGACAAAAATGACAAAAATGACAAAAATGACAAAAATGACAAAAATGACAAAAATGACAAAAATGACAAAAATGACAAAAATGACAAAAATGACAAAAATGACAAAAATGACAAAAATGACAAAAATGACAAAAATGACAAAAATGACAAAAATGACAAAAATGACAAAAATGACAAAAATGACAAAAATGACAAAAATGACAAAAATGACAAAAATGACAAAAATGACAAAAATGACAAAAATGACAAAAATGACAAAAATGACAAAAATGACAAAAATGACAAAAATGACAAAAATGACAAAAATGACAAAAATGACAAAAATGACAAAAATGACAAAAATGACAAAAATGACAAAAATGACAAAAATGACAAAAATGACAAAAATGACAAAAATGACAAAAATGACAAAAATGACAAAAATGACAAAAATGACAAAAATGACAAAAATGACAAAAATGACAAAAATGACAAAAATGACAAAAATGACAAAAATGACAAAAATGACAAAAATGACAAAAATGACAAAAATGACAAAAATGACAAAAATGACAAAAATGACAAAAATGACAAAAATGACAAAAATGACAAAAATGACAAAAATGACAAAAATGACAAAAATGACAAAAATGACAAAAATGACAAAAATGACAAAAATGACAAAAATGACAAAAATGACAAAAATGACAAAAATGACAAAAATGACAAAAATGACAAAAATGACAAAAATGACAAAAATGACAAAAATGACAAAAATGACAAAAATGACAAAAATGACAAAAATGACAAAAATGACAAAAATGACAAAAATGACAAAAATGACAAAAATGACAAAAATGACAAAAATGACAAAAATGACAAAAATGACAAAAATGACAAAAATGACAAAAATGACAAAAATGACAAAAATGACAAAAATGACAAAAATGACAAAAATGACAAAAATGACAAAAATGACAAAAATGACAAAAATGACAAAAATGACAAAAATGACAAAAATGACAAAAATGACAAAAATGACAAAAATGACAAAAATGACAAAAATGACAAAAATGACAAAAATGACAAAAATGACAAAAATGACAAAAATGACAAAAATGACAAAAATGACAAAAATGACAAAAATGACAAAAATGACAAAAATGACAAAAATGACAAAAATGACAAAAATGACAAAAATGACAAAAATGACAAAAATGACAAAAATGACAAAAATGACAAAAATGACAAAAATGACAAAAATGACAAAAATGACAAAAATGACAAAAATGACAAAAATGACAAAAATGACAAAAATGACAAAAATGACAAAAATGACAAAAATGACAAAAATGACAAAAATGACAAAAATGACAAAAATGACAAAAATGACAAAAATGACAAAAATGACAAAAATGACAAAAATGACAAAAATGACAAAAATGACAAAAATGACAAAAATGACAAAAATGACAAAAATGACAAAAATGACAAAAATGACAAAAATGACAAAAATGACAAAAATGACAAAAATGACAAAAATGACAAAAATGACAAAAATGACAAAAATGACAAAAATGACAAAAATGACAAAAATGACAAAAATGACAAAAATGACAAAAATGACAAAAATGACAAAAATGACAAAAATGACAAAAATGACAAAAATGACAAAAATGACAAAAATGACAAAAATGACAAAAATGACAAAAATGACAAAAATGACAAAAATGACAAAAATGACAAAAATGACAAAAATGACAAAAATGACAAAAATGACAAAAATGACAAAAATGACAAAAATGACAAAAATGACAAAAATGACAAAAATGACAAAAATGACAAAAATGACAAAAATGACAAAAATGACAAAAATGACAAAAATGACAAAAATGACAAAAATGACAAAAATGACAAAAATGACAAAAATGACAAAAATGACAAAAATGACAAAAATGACAAAAATGACAAAAATGACAAAAATGACAAAAATGACAAAAATGACAAAAATGACAAAAATGACAAAAATGACAAAAATGACAAAAATGACAAAAATGACAAAAATGACAAAAATGACAAAAATGACAAAAATGACAAAAATGACAAAAATGACAAAAATGACAAAAATGACAAAAATGACAAAAATGACAAAAATGACAAAAATGACAAAAATGACAAAAATGACAAAAATGACAAAAATGACAAAAATGACAAAAATGACAAAAATGACAAAAATGACAAAAATGACAAAAATGACAAAAATGACAAAAATGACAAAAATGACAAAAATGACAAAAATGACAAAAATGACAAAAATGACAAAAATGACAAAAAAGACAAAAAAGACAAAAATGACAAAAATGACAAAAATGACAAAAATGACAAAAATGACAAAAATGACAAAAATGACAAAAATGACAAAAATGACAAAAATGACAAAAATGACAAAAATGACAAAAATGACAAAAATGACAAAAATGACAAAAATGACAAAAATGACAAAAATGACAAAAATGACAAAAATGACAAAAATGACAAAAATGACAAAAATGACAAAAATGACAAAAATGACAAAAATGACAAAAATGACAAAAATGACAAAAATGACAAAAATGACAAAAATGACAAAAATGACAAAAATGACAAAAATGACAAAAATGACAAAAATGACAAAAATGACATAATTTACAAAAATGACAAAAATGACAAAAATGACAAAAATGACAAAAATGACAAAAATGACAAAAATGACAAAAATGACAAATACGACAAAAATGACAAAAATGACAAAAATTACAGAATTTGTTAAATTTGTAAAATTTGTAAAATTTGTAAAATTTGTAAAATTTGTAAAATTTGTAAAATTTGTTAAATTTGTAAAATTTGTAAAATTTGTAAAATTTGTAAAATTTGTAAAATTTGTAAAATTCGTAAAATTTGTAAAATTTGTAAAATTTGTAAAATTTGTTAAATTTGTTAAATTTGTTAAATTTGTTAAATATGTAAAATTTGTAAAATTTGTAAAATTTGTAAAATTTGTAAAATTTGTAAAATTTGTAAAATTTGTAAAATTTGTAAAATTTGTAAAATTTGTAAAATTTGTAAAATTTGTAAAATTTGTAAAATTTGTAAAATTTGTAAAATTTGTAAAATTTGTAAAATTTGTAAAATTTGTAAAATTTGTAGAATTTGTAAAATTTGTAAAATTTGTAAAATTTGTAAAATTTGTAAAATTTGTAAAATTTGTAAAATTTGTAAAATTTGTAAAATTTGTAAAATTTGTAAAATTTGTAAAATTTGTAAAATTTGTAAAATTTGTAAAATTTGTAAAATTTGTAAAATTTGTAAAATTTGTAAAATTTGTAAAATTTGTAAAATTTGTAAAATTTGTAAAATTTGTAAAATTTGTAAAATTTGTAAAATTTGTAAAATTTGTAAAATTTTTAAAATTTGTAAAATTTGTAAAATTTGTAAAATTTGTAAAATTTGTAAAATTTGTAAAATTTGTAAAATTTGTAAAATTTGTAAAATTTGTAAAATTTGTAAAATTTGTAAAATTTGTAAAATTTGTAAAATTTGTAAAATTTGTAAAAATTGTAAAAATTGTAAAATTTGTAAAATTTGTAAAATTTGTTAAATTTGTAAAATTTGTAAAACTTGTAAAAATTTGTAAAATTTGAAAAATTTGTAAAATTTGAAAAATTTGTAAAATTTGTAAAATTTGTCAAATTTGTAAAATTTATAAAATTTGTAAAATTTGTAAAATTTGTAAAATTTGTAAAATTTGTAAAATTTGTAAAATTTGTAAAATTTGTAAAATTTGTAAAATTTGTAAAATTTGTAAAATTTGTAAAATTTGTAAAATTTGTAAAATTTGTAAAATTTGTAAAATTTGTAAAATTTGTAAAATTTGTAAAATTTGTAAAATTTGTAAAATTTGTAAAATTTGTAAAATTTGTAAAATTTGTAAATTTTGTAAAATTTGTAAAATTTGTAAAATTTGTAAAATTTGTAAAATTTGTAAAATTTGTAAAATTTGTAAAATTTGTAAAATTTGTAAAATTTGTAAAATTTGTAAAATTTGTAAAATTTGTAAAATTTGTGAAATTTGTAAAATTTGTAAAATTTGTAAAATTTGTAAAATTTGTAAAATTTGTAAAATTTGTAAAATTTGTAAAATTTGTAAAATTTGTAAAATTTGTAAAATTTGTAAAATTTGTAAAATTTGTAAAATTTGTAAAATTTGTAAAATTTGTAAAATTTGTAAAATTTGTAAAATTTGTAAAATTTGTAAAATTAGTAAAATTTGTAAAATTTGTAAAATTTGTAAAATTTGTAAAATTTGTAAAATTTGTAAAATTTGTAAAATTTGTAAAACTTGTAAAATTTGTAAAATTTGAAAAAATTTGTTTAATTTGTAAAATATGTAAAATTTGTAAAATTTGTGAAATTTGTCAAACTTTTAAAATTTGTAAAATTTGTAAAATTTGTATAATTTGTAAAATTTGTAAAATTTGTAAAATTTGTAAAATTTGTAAAATTTGTAAAATTTGTAAAATTTGTAAAATTTGTAAAATTTGTAAAATTTGTAAAATTTGTAAAATTTGTAAAATTTGTAAAATTTGTAAAATTTGTAAAATTTGTAAAATTTGTAAAATTTGTAAAATTTGTAAAATTTGTAAAATTTGTAAAATTTGTAAAATTTGTAAAATTTGTAAAATTAGTAAAATTAGTAAAATTTGTAAAATTTATAAAATTTGTAAAATTTGTAAATTTCTAAAATTTGTAAAATTTGTAAAATTTGTAAAATTTGTAAAATTTGTAAGATTTGTTAAATTTGTAAAATTTTTAAAATTTGTTAAATTTGTAAAATTTTTAAAATTTGTAAAATTTCTTAAATTTGTGAAATTTGTCAAACTTGTAAAATTTGTAAAATTTGTAAAATTTGTAAAATTTGTAAAATTTGTAAAATTTATAAATTTTGTAAAATTTGTAAAATTTATAAAAAATTGTAAAATTTGTAAAATTTGTAAAATATGTAAAATTTGTAAAATTTGTAAAATTTGTAAAATTTGTAAAATTTGTAAAATTTGTAAAATTTGTAAAATTTGTAAAATTTGTAAAATTTGTAAAATTTGTAAAATTTGTAAAATTTGTAAAATTTGTAAAATTTGTAAAATTTGTAAAATTTGTAAAATTTGTAAAATTTGTAAAATTTGTGAAATTTGTAAAATTTGTGAAATTTGTAAAATTTTTATAATTTGTAAAATTTGTAAAATTTGTAAAATTTGTAAAATTTGTAAAATTTGTAAAATTTGTAAAATTTGTAAAATTTGTAAAATTTGTAAAATTTGTAAAATTTGTAAAATTTGTAAAATTTGTAAAATTTGTAAAATTTGTAAAATTTGTAAAATTTGTAAAATTTGTAAAATTTGTAAAATTTGTGAAATTTGTAAAATTTGTAAAATTTGTAAAATTTGTAAAATTTGTAAAATTTGTAAAATTTGTAAAATTTGTAAAATTTGTAAAATTTGTAAAATTTGTAAAATTTGTAAAATTTGTAAAATTTGTAAAATTTGTAAAATTTGTAAAATTTGTAAAATTTGTAAAATTTGTAAAATTTGTAAAATTTGTAAAATTTGTAAAATTTGTAAAATTTGTAAAATTTGTAAAATTTGTAAAATTTGTAAAATTTGTAAAATTTGTAAAATTTGTAAAATTTGTAAAATTTGTAAAATTTGTGAAATTTGTAAAATTTGTAAAATTTGTAAAATTTGTAAAATTTGTAAAATTTGTAAAATTTGTAAAATTTGTAAAATTTGTAAAATTTGTAAAATTTGTAAAATTTGTAAAATTTGTAAAATTTGTAAAATTTGTAAAATTTGTAAAATTTGTAAAATTTGTAAAATTTTTAAAATTTGTTAAATTTGTAAAACTTTTTAATTTGTAAAATTTGTAAAATTTGTAAAATATGAAAAGTTTGTAAAATTTGTAAAATTTGTAAAATTTGTAAAATTTGTAAAGTTTGTAAAATTTGTAAAACTTGTAAAATTTGTAAAATTTGTAAAATTTGTAAAATTTGTAAAATTTGTAAAATTTGTAAAATTTGTAAAATTTGTAAAATTTGTAAAATTTGTAAAATTTGTAAAATTTGTAAAATTTGTAAAATTTGTTAAATTTGTAAAATTTGTAAAATTTGTAAAATTTGTAAAATTTATAAAATTTGTAAAATTTGTAAAATTTGTAAAATTTGTAAAATTTGTAAAATTTGTAAAATTTGTAAAATTTGTAAAATTTGTAAAATTTGTAAAATTTGTAAAATTTGTAAAATTTGTAAAGTTTGTAAAATTTGTAAAATTTGTAAAATTTGTAAAATTTATAAAATTTGTAAAATTTGTAAAATATGAAAAATTTGTGAAATTTGTAAAATTTGTAAAATTTGTAAAATTTGTGAAATTTGTAAAATTTGTAAAATTTGTAAAATTTGTAAAATTTGTAAAATTTGTAAAATTTGTAAAATTATTAAAATTTGTAAAATTTGTAAAATTTGTAAAATTTGTAAAATTTGTAAAATTTGTAAAATTTGTAAAATTTGTAAAATTTGTAAAATTTGTAAAATTTGTAAAATTTGTAAAATTTGTAAAATTTGTAAAATTTGTAGAATTTGTAAAATTTGTAAAATTTGTAAAATTTGTAAAATTTGTAAAATTTGTAAAATTTGTAAAATTTGTAAAATTTGTAAAATTTGTAAAATTTGTAAAATTTGTAAATTTGTAAAATTTGAAAAATTTGTAAAATTTGTAAAATTTGTAAAATTTGTAAAATTTTTAAAATTTGTAAACTTTGTAAAATTAGTAAAATTTGTAAAATTTGTAAAATTTGTAAAGTTTGTAAAATTTGTAAAATTTGTAAAATTTGTAAAATTTGTAAAATTTGTAAAATTTGTAAAATTTGTAAAATTTGTAAAATTTAAAAATTTGTTAAATTTAACAAATATGTAAAATATGTAAAATATGTGGAATATGTAAAATATGTGAAATTTGTAAAATATGCGAATAATGTTATAATTGCAAAATTTGTAAAATTTGTGAAATTTGTAAAATTTGTAAAATTTGAAAAATTTGTAAAATTTGAAAAACTTGGAAAACTGAGACCTAGAAATTTAAGTTAACAAATATTTAAAATATGTAAAATATGTTAAATTTGTAAAACACGTAAAATATGTAAAATATATGAAATTTGTAATATTTGCAAAATTTGTAAAATTTGTGAAATTTGAAAAAATTTGTGAAATTTGTAAATTTGTAGAATTTGTAAAATTTGAAAAATTTGTAAAATTTGTAAAATTTGTAAAATTTGTAAAGTTTGTAAAATTTGTAAAATTTGTAAAATTTGTAAAATTTGTAAAATTTGTAAAATTTGTAAAATGTGTAAAATTTGTTATATTTCTAAAATTTGTAAAATTTGTTAAATTTGTAAAATTTTAAAAATTTGTAAAATTTGTAAAATTTGTAAAATATTATTCGTTTTTCGGACATTCTGACTTTCTGACTTCCTTACCTTCTGACTTTCTGACTTTCTGACTTTCTGACTTTCTGACTTACTGACTTTTTGACTTTCTGACTTTCTTACTTTTTAACTTTCTGACTTTCTGACTTTCTGACTTTCTGACTTTCTGAATTTCTGACTTTCTGACTTTCTGACTTTCTGACTTTCTGGCTTTCTGGCTTTCTGACTTTCTGACTTTCTGACTTTCTGACTTTCTGACTTTCTGACTTTCTGACTTTCTGACTTTCTGACTTTCTGACTTTCTGACTTTCTGACTTTCTGACTTTCTGACATTCTGACTTTCTGACTTTCTGACTTGCTGACTTTCTGACTTTCTGACTTTCTGACTTTCTGACTTTCTGACTTTCTGACTTTCTGACTTTCTTACTTTCTGACTTTCTGACTTTCTGACTTTCTGACTTTCTGACTTTCTTACTTTCTGACTATCTGACTTTCTGATTTTCTGACTTTCTGACTTTCTGACTTTCTGACTTTCTGACTTTCTGACTTTCTGACTTTCTGACTTTCTGACTTTCTGACTTTCTCTGTTTTTTGATTTTCTCACCTTCTGGCATTCTGACTTTCTTACTTTGTGACTTTCTGGCTTTCTGACTCTCTGGACTTTCTGACTTTCCGACTTTCTGACTTTTTGCCTTTCCGACTCTCTTACTTTCTGACTTATGATTTAAAGACTTTCTGACTTTCTGACTTTTTGACTTTCTGACTTTCTGACTTTCTGACTTTCTGACTTTCTGACTTTCTGACTTTTTGACTTTCTGACTTTCTGATTCTCTGTTCTTTTAGGCTTTCTTACTTTCTGACTTTCTGACTTCCTGACTTTCTGGCTTTCTGACTTTCTGACTTTCTGACTTTCTGATTTTCTGACTTTCTGACTTTCTGACTTTCTGACTTTCTGACTTTCTGACTTTCTGATTTTCTGACTTTCTGACTTTCTTACTTTCTGACTATCTAACTTTCTGATTTTCTGACTTTCTGACTTTCTGACTTTCTGACTTTCTGACTTTCTGACTTTCTTACTTTCTGACTATCTGACTTTCTGATTTTCTGACTTTCTGACTTTCTGACTTTCTGACTTTCTGACTTTCTGACTTTCTGACTTTCTGACTTTCTGACTTTCTCTGTTTTTTTGATTTTCTCACCTTCTGGCATTCTGACTTTCTAACTTTGTGACTTTCTGGCTTTCTGACTCTCTGGACTTTCTGACTTTCCGACTTTCTGACTTTTTGCCTTTCCGACTCTCTTACTTTCTGACTTATGATTTAAAGACTTTCTGACTTTCTGACTTTTTGACTTTCTGACTTTCTGACTTTCTGACTTTCTGACTTTCTGACTTTTTGACTTTCTGACTTTCTGATTCTCTGTTCTTTTAGGCTTTCTTACTTTCTGACTTTCTGACTTCCTGACTTTCTGACTTTCTGACTTTCTGACTTTCTGACTTTCTGATTTTCTGACTTTCTGACTTTCTGACTTTCTGACTTTCTGACTTTCTGACTTTCTGATTTTCTGACTTTCTGACTTTCTGACTTTCTGACTTTCTGACTTTCTGACTTTCTGACTTTCTGACTTTCTGACTTTCTGACTTTCTGACTTTCTGACTTTCTGACTTTCTGACTTTCTGACTTTCTGACTTTCTGACTTTCTGACTTTCTGACTTTCTGACTTTCTGACTTTCTGACATTCTGACTTTCTGACTTTCTGACTTTCTGACTTTCTGACTTTCTTAGTTTCTGACCTTCTTACTTTTTGACTTTCTGAGAGTCTCACTTTCTGTCTTTCTGATGTTTGATTTTCTGACTTTCTGACTTTCTTATTTTCTAGTAATTAATCATCCAACGTCCGTTGGACTTAACTCATTTTTTTAATTGAATTGATTTGAAAAACTTTGTTGTTCAATCGCATTTTTTCAAGACGTTCATCCAAGGGACAATAAACTTTTCCAAAAATAAAAAAATTAAGAGCTTCCTTTTCAAAGAAGAAACACAAGAATCGGAAAATGCAACCAAGCTCCGGTATGTGACAACCGGTCAATGAATTATTGCCATTCCGAGGATAAGTTCTTGGCACCCACCCGAAGATTCAATTGTCCAGTTCATTCTTTTTCTCTTAGGATACGCAGACTGCCAGACACTCGGTCCGGAAAATATCCTCGATTCAAGCGTTGTCCCGCGACAATAACTGACAATCACGTTCTCACATACACAAACACCCACACATGAAGTACCGCATTTGTTCCCTCCATCCTTCCAAGTGTCACAATCGTTCAATCTGTTCGTTTGGAAGCTGCTTTCTTGGAACTACAATCACTAGCGTAGAAGGTCTTCTCTGGAAAGGTTCCTTCATACTTGAACATACCCACGAATGGAAGAAACCGTTTGGGATTCACTAATCATGTTTCTAAGCAGTCGTACGAAGAAGAGACTCGGCAACTGTCTAGGATCCCGCTCTTTTGAGGGTGGGAATAAAGGGAAAATAAAATGCTGAAATACACTCAACAATCGAAGCACTTCAATCAAACACATTGTTCAAGAGATTCCATGGAAGATGTCTGGCTTTCGAGATGCTTCCATTCGTGAGTATTTTGTTGCAAATGTGGTTGCAAATGAAATCGATTTCGGTTCTGATGAACATTTTTGAAACAAATTCAAATAAAGTCTCATTAAAAAAAACTAACATATACAAAATTATGAAATTCTAAAAATTTTTTGTTTATTCGATAATTTTTTTAAATCAAAATTCGAACAAGTTTTTAAACCAAACATAAAAAATTTAAAATAAAACAGTTCATTGAATTAAGATATATGCAATAGAATTAGAGCTTGAGTTTTTGACGGTCGCCATGTGAGAATAAATGTTATCTTCCCGTGCATCCAATAATGCACGGGAAGATGCTTGCTTCTTAATGTTTTGCGTTATTTGATTTTGATATGAAGAGGATTTTTTCAACAAATTTTGCTTATGTTACAATTTAAACGAATTTTATTGATTTTTCATTTGAAAAATGCTACAAACCATGCATATTTAACTTTTTTTCTCCAAATTTTCCAAATTTCACAAATTTTAAAATTTTGTTTACAAAATGGTCAATCAAGTATGAACAAATCAGGTGAAAGAATTTTAAGTTATCTTTTTGACGGTCGCCATGTGCAAAAAAAATGCATCCATGTGTTTCTGTATATTTTTTCAGATTTTTTTTTGCTATTGAGGTGCAGTGAAGCAAATTTCCATAACTCTGAGTTATGCTCACATTCATCTGGAAAAGCTTAAGACGTCGTTCTGAATAGGATTTTAGGACCAGAGGGAAAAATCTTTCCCAAACCAAGGTCAACCCCAAAGGTGTAACATTATCGCCCCCAGCCAGTGAAAAACGAGACCTAGAAAAAGAGAGAGACAGTGAACGCGTGTGCGGATTTCATTTTTCGCCCAGCGGAAATTTTGCCTAGACACGCCATCGGAATACATTTTCATCGCTTATGATGGTTACAGATTGTGATGGCTGCCATTTTCTTCCGGTGGTGTTGGTTTAGTGGGTGGGTCCACCTTTCGTTCCATCCCTATATAGTGGGGGATCTATTGTCTTGCGAAAACCGATCGAAAACATTTGCCCCGGAATTTTCGTCTTGCACGATTTTTTTTTTCGATCTCGGTTTTACTCGCTTACGCCGTATGTACGGAAAGACAGACAAGTATAGAAAACTCGGGCTCGTTAAAATCCACCCTAATAACGCCCCGGAAACGTGCCCCGAATACGGAATCGGTTGCTTTTACGCAGAGTAAAAATTTTTCAGCAGCTTTCAGCGTCCCAGAGTGAGTGATACACGGTTTCCCTAAGTGGAATTTTTCGAGTCATACCTCATGGTTTACGGCTTAACCTTTTCAAGAATAAAAAGTCTCACATTTTAGACTTGAAAAATCGAAAAAAGGAAGTTTTTGAAAATTAAATATCATACAAGCTGTGAACCATCTAGTGCAAGAAGTATATGATCACTTCAAATATTTACCTGTCTTGCCTGAACACGATTTTAATGTATTTTCTTTATCAAACAGTTTTGCAATACATCTTGAAGAAAAGTTTTTAGAGGGGGGTGGAGAAACTAGTTTTGATTTGAATACCTGCTATTTTTGTGGATGTGGTCTCATGGAATGACAAAACACTAAACGAGGGTTTGCTTATTAGTATTGACAATAAAAACCCACATTGGAGGGGGGGGGGGGGTGGTGGGGTTATTGATACGTTACAAAATATTGAAAATAAAGGTGAATGATAATGAATGATCAATTTTCTTGGTGGCTGCGAGTAACATTGATTTTAAGAAAAAGTTACATAAGGTTTCTTTTTTTTATTTTACGAGAATCCAGAAATTCGTCGAAATTTTAAAGAAAATCGACACCAAAATGATATTAATAGTCTTCAACGAAGATGTTAATAAACTAAGATCCTGAATAACAAAATCTTTAGAACGCCTTTTAGTTATGTTAAAAATTGTTGATTTTGTTTTCAACCATATTTAAAAAAAAAATATATTAACATTTATTATCTTAAGCATTGTATCTTTAAGACTGAATTGGGAATCAAGAGAGATCTAGAAATCTGATGATTTTGGTAAACAATCTCTTGATTTTTTTTTTATAAATTGACATTCAAGGATTATGCAAAGTCAAATTTTCAAAATGTTAAAATCTAGTCCAAAACCTGCAAAAAAATATTTTCCTAAAAAAATGTTTTTTTATCATAAATTGACACATATCATCAAAACTGTTTATTTTACACAAAAACGATGTTGGGATGATCGATAACAAATGTATTCACCTTCTTTTTAGAAAAAAAAATTCTAATTTATGCTACGTAGTCCATAATATTTGGATTTATTTCAAAGGAAGGAGGATAAAAATAACGCTTTTATCAAATTTTAAATTTTTGGTAACTCGGCTAGATATGAAACAGAAAGAAGAATCTTTAGACAAAAAATGAAAGTTTCAATAGATAGAAAAATCAAAGCAAGGGCGCTTTGGGTGGAAAAAATCGAATATTTGGTGGAAATTTTGAGCTAGGGTTTCACGTTGCAGACATTTTTATACTATTTGAGTGGTTCTAAAATTTTGATACATCTTTCTAATTGAAATTGTTTACTTAGTTAGTTTGTTTAAGATCAAATTTGATTAAGAAAAGGAATGAAATTTTTAGATATTTTCATGAATATTTTGATTAAATTTTATTTGAAGGCTCTTACAGAAATAACAAAGTGAATCCCTTCATTTCAAAGTTTTCAGTTTTGTTAATTTAAACATATTTTAAAGACAACATTATCATTTTGCCTTTCTGTGTTCAACAAGGCTATGTATTATTTGTTTTTTTTTTATAAAAGAAATCAAAATAGAATATTGTTAACCCTTTCAAAACTTATCTACCTCGCCTACAGATGGAGTTCACTAAAATCAACAAAAACCAAAGCCAATCCCTATTTTAACTTACTTTTTGCGCAGAATATTTCAAATTATGTTAATCTAACAATCCATAATTATGGCCACTCTTTGACAAACAATTGTATAATTTTGAATCATTCATAAATAACTTACCGGAAAAGCATTGATTGGAAGCTTGGATTATGATTAACCGTGAATCTAAACAGTAGAATTCATTATTTCTCGCGTGAGCTTTCATTACGTCGCATGAAACATCTTAAAATTTCACAGAAAACAGCTGCAAAAGTTATCAAAGAAACTTCAAAATTTGAATTTCGTATATAGAATATGTTGTCCAGGCTACAAATATTTTAAATGGAAAGAAGTTGCGACTAGTTTATGTCAGTTTTTTGTATTTTTTCGTAAAAAACTGTTTGTTTACATTTTGTTTCATACGACGTAATGAAAACTTACGCGAGATTTATTCGATGGTTTGTGTGATGGTCATATGTAGGAAATTTGATAAGGAAATCATTTTTTTTATTTCTTGTGCATTTGGGGAATTTGTTTTTTGTTTTCTAGCTGAGTTAGAATTTCGAATTTTTTTATGTCCCCAGCATGAGTAAATTTTGGTCGCGTTTGGCTATTTTTGTTATACCTTTTTGCTGTCAGACATGCTGAGTACAGAAAGCTTCCATTATGAGTCATATGAGTCTTTTGGTGAGCGATGGGCTGCTTAACAGAATAAAAAAAATTAGTTAAACTGTCGTAAGTGTGTTTTGATAAAATCTTAAGCGACTATCATAACTAGAAGTCTGTGATCTCTTGTGATTTGAATATCTCAATGATAAAGTCATCATGATATTTTTTTATCTTGATTGTTAAACTCATTCGCAAGCTTAATCCTTATCCAAATTAAATTCAAATCTTGAATCGTTAATTTAAATATATTTTTTTTGGTTTAAATAAAATGTTAATCTGACTTTTGAATGTGAACTAAAAAAAGAATACAAAATAACGAATCTGATTCTGTTTTGATTTTGATAATATGGTATGTTTTCGATCGAAAATAAGAAAATTATGGAAATCACTAACAGAATTTTGAACCAGTATCGGTTCGGAGTCAGGATTGTTATTTTGAAAAGCCTCACTCAATCATAAAATTTTTTATTGAAAATAAAAAAAAATGAGTAGAAAGAAGATTACCTCGTATGCATTTTCTGGATCTTTATGGGGGTGAGTTTAAACCTTAAACCTCCCCTGCCCTCTATCCTACGGCAAAAACCTTGTAAAATCCGGTCAACTCCCAGGAATTATTCAACAAGAATAAAGAAAAAAAAAACTCAAAAGGATTTTCCAACAAAATTTATCAGCAAGATTTTTAATCATATTTTAGGCTTCCGAAAACCCATTCATGATTAATTTTAATTAACTTGCTCAAAAAATTTCGGTTTAAACGCATTAAAAAAATAAAACACAATTTCATTTTTCTGTTTAATTTGGTAAACAAATTGAATAAATCCCAGCAAAATTTTGGCTTTTCTTAATAATGAAATCTTGGCAACCGAACCGGACAAATTTTCTATTAATTATCCAATTAATTCCAAGTTCTGAGCACAAAGCAAATTCTTATTAAATTAACATTGTTGATCAAAATTAAATTCGAACGATTCAAAGAATAATTGGAAAATCATGATCGATTCTAAAATGATTATTTAAAATAATAAACACAAGTGAAGTGTTTACGTATAAAACTCTTGATATAGCAAATCTATATGAGAGTAAAAACTAATTTTGCATTTATTTATTTCACTTTATTCAATTTCGAAACAATATTTTGATGATGCTTATGACAATAAACGATCTAAGAGAGTTTCTAAGTTTGGAAAATCAAGTATTTTTGACAGTACTGAAGCTAGTTTTAAAAAAAGTTTTCATTTTTTTAAAAAGATGCAAAACTATTAGATATTAAAAATTCAATTTATTTAATACCAACTGAAAAATTCTTGAAAATTCTATTATTTTAAAGAATTGAAAAAAATAACCAAACAGATAACATCTCTAGTTTTTTTCGCAGATAATAAAGTTTATAGCGTTCTTAAAGAAAGTTGATACATATTCTCATTCAAATTTTTTTGTTTTTTTTTTTAAGTTTTGTCAGAGACGCGCAGAATTTTCTTAAATAACTTTTTGTTATTTTCAAAAGTTTAAGGGTTTAAAAATTAATCCAAACAAGCGCATAAATTCATTTTGAATTATGTTGGCTGGTTCAATTTTTCAAAAATTCATTTGATTGTGATGTTTAGCATTTATGAAAAAAGTTGAGGTTGGAATTGTTTATTTTTAATATTTCACGTTAGCATAAAATTTGTAAAAGTATAAACGATTTTCTTTGTTAACAAAGTGATTAGAAATAAGGTAATGGATTAACTTGTTTAAATAATATGCATAATAAATACTAATTTTAAAGACTAGGTAAGGTTTTTGTGAGTCAGGATTTAAGTTTCTGTACAAAAAGCTGCCGGTAAAAATGTCGATCGAAATTGGCAAATAGAAAAAAATTTCAATTCTTGAATGTCATGTAGGGTCGTTAAATGAAATGTCTAAGATTCAGAGTATTTAAGGTCTGAAAACCACCGGAGGCAAGCCAATTGTCTGGCATGTTTATTAACACTAATTTTCGACAACCTTTTGAAATCAATCTTTGCATTTCGCAGTTTCTGTGTTTCCTTCTGATACAAATACTACACATGGGCAAACAACCTGCGTGGAATCCGAATTCTTCACTAATTTTCCATATTCAACAGGTTCATGAAATCGAGTTCTTATCATATTTGAGAATTTTTCCACTAGCGAGTATGTGTTTCAAGTGCATTAAAAAAAACTATCCGTTTAGCAGATTTACTTCGGTGGACCCTGTATATAATTCGTAAATTTGACCCAAATACGATTCGTACTGTTGCCTCTACAAGATTTCTTGTGATTCACAGTTTAATGTGCAGAGCAGACACACATTAATGGAATTCTTTCTTCGGCTCTTAATAGTGATTGCCACAACTAAAAATTCACATTCACTCTTTCATTGAAAACAAGAATTTTGATTGCTTGAACATGTTTGCCATTATTTTTAATAGGTATTACGTTATTTATGCAAAAAAAACTACTTTGCATCATTTTCCGGAGCATTTTCAACTTATTCGAAAAAACAAAAAATTGTGGGTATAAGCAATCTAAACCATTATTAATCCACGCTCAGTATGTCATAATCTGAGAACGTACTTTCACCCGACTCGTACTTTTACCGCACCTTACTCTTTGTTTTTAGCAAACCAAAAAAAATGTCATTTATAAATAACTACATGGAATTCCTTTCATTTGGGAAAATTTTGAACCAACCGGAAATTGATCTTTTAGACCTTAGCTTTGTAGACTTATTCACTAAGTTTATTTTAGTTTTTCTACATTTTTCTGATGATCCCAGAGATTTGAGGTTTAAAATAATGTTTAACGTCACGGGGTTATTGATAAAAGTTCGATTTGTAAAAAATTGCAAAAAGTTGACGATTTTTGAAAATAAAATGAATTATAACTCTACGTCGAGCTTGTAAATCAGTTATTTATTAATATTGAAAATACGAGTTTTGGAAGGACGTAAACTGGTGTTCGATGTTGGGAAAATATACCAGTTATACCATTTTCCGGTTTCGGTATCACTGATATTACTTACCCTTGTTTTAAGTTATAGGTCATGTGAAAGAATAGTTTTTAAAAGAAATACTAGCTGAACCAGTGTGTCATGCTGCACCTTTTGAAATCAATTAAATTTGTTAAAATAATTCTAATTTAGTTTAATTTCTTATGTAGCTTTTCAAAACAAATTTCAACATAATTAAGAAGCAAACGCTTCAAAAAAAGAGCTGTATCTGGAGTATCGAATTTCAGTAAAAAGATTATTTGAAATTAATTTCACAGAGTTTTTTATGATGTCAAAATGTATTTTTTTATGATATAGAACATGAACAACCCAATGAATCAAGGAAAAGAATGTATTTAAAGGAGAAAAAAATGTGTTCAAATTTTGTTATTTGACTTAAAATCAGCAACTTTCCCTTTTTTCGTGCTGAAGGTCCTTTTTAAGATTGAATGGATCGAAAAAAATCAGTTCATATTTCGATGGTGGTATAAATAATTTCTAAAAATTTTCATGTTAACATCACACAAACCCTTGAAATGATGATTTTTTTGCCTTGAAGGGTAATAGTTATCAATTTTTTTGCTTCTATTTTTATAATTTCAATTCATCTACACGGCATACAGATTTTGCCATAGTTGAACTCTTAAACATCTAAGAAAAAATGTCCTGTTTTTTTTAGGCAAGTGGGTACACAAAGCTTTTTCTGAACTTATTCATAGATACGTAACATAGTGTGACGGCTTTGAAATGAATTCAATACGTGTTCCTGTTTGTTTTATCAAATTTCATTCTGCAGTTCTTCTGCAGTATAAATAAATGGTTAAAACTCCAATTTCACTGAATGCTGTTTTAAGCAAAAGATTTTCATTTACAAAGAAATTTTCAATACACGGGATAACCCTTTCTGACCTTTTTCGCATAATGCTGAATCATTTTGCAGAGGATATTCCTAAAAGGTATGAAGATTAGGGTGTCCCAAAATTGCATAACTTCTGGGTATCTGGGGGCTCACTCTCCAAATGGTAGATTAGGATGTGAAGAACAAACCTTTGTGTGGGGCCGACTAAAAAAAATCATGTTTAGAGGTAAAAGTCCACTTTCAAAATATTTTATTTTGATTGTATCCAGGTGTTCGGAATTGTAGGCGAAAAAACTATTTCTTGTAGCAGGTCGGTTTTTATGCAGCAGCTCAAACTGTAATTTATTGTACATAATCAGCTTTTGTAAATATTTTTTAGAATAATAAATACTCACAATTTTAGTTTTCCTTTCCTGTGTACAAATTTTTCTGTGTTCAGTGCGTGGTCGTTACTTTGAGCAGTTTCCTAGTAGGTAATTATACAATGTATTTAATGTAACGGACTGTTACAAAGCGCTTATTAGTAACTTACGTATTCCGGGTATCTGGACTCGTTAGATTTCCACTGCTCTAAGTATTTGGAAGGTAGTGACTTGGAGAATAACGTGGTTATGTTTCTAAGTGGATAGTTAGTTCTAAGTAGGAAAAGTATGAAATTAGGATAACAAATTTTTAGCCTAAGATATGCATGTTAACTCACGGCTTTTCGTATAATTGTTCCTCACAATCCTCTAATTAGAACAATATAAGAAATTCACAAACTTTTAGATAATGGTAAAAATACCTATTTAACTTTTTGCTCGCGATCAATTAGAGTACAAAATGTGGTTGCCTGTCTTCAAGTTTCACTTGTCAAAATGCATGAGCATTCGGGAGAAGAAATTTTAGGTGGGTTCCTTTTTTATAGCAGAAACCAGGGTTCAAAAATTTTTACAAAATTTATATAAATTATATTTTTTCAATTTTGTGTGGATTAAATACTAGGTACACGTTTAAAATGAAAAATAAACCAAACTTGTGTCAAAATGGAAAACAAGCAAGCTATTTTCATGGAAAAAAAAATTTTTGGTCCAAAAATTTTGTATTCAACTGACCAAAATGTGTACCAAGCGTAAAATATTTTTGATACCAAAGCCATCAAAAGATGCGGATTTTTGTGCACTTAAACTTTGCTAAACAAAAAAATGTTGTTTGTATCATCGTGTGAATTCACGGTTTAATCCTTAATAAAAATCACAATTTTGGATATTTTTCATTTCATCATTATATTACAGGAGTATCGTATTTTCATCACTTTTAGGTCATATAAAAAATTTATCAAAAAAATCTACTTCCACTGCAACATTAATCACAAAAAAACTACAACAAAAAAGTGAATCAAAATTCTTTGGCTACAAAGAGTAGTCAAAATATGCATATCAAAAACACACGTTTGCACTTGCTCTAGTGTATTTTCGTGACATAGAATTCTTCCGAAAAAACTATATATCCTCACTCTAAGTTAAGAGAAAGTGGGGGGTTTCAAAATTCAAATTTCGCTAGAAATAATAACAAAACCAAAAATGCGGAATAAATAAAAAATTGGTTTTTGAAAACTATTTGCGTACTTATGACTATGACACAGACTTGAGTAAATAATCAATATTAATGTAAAGATTCAAATGAGACATAGTCAAATATTCAAATAAATTCTTTTTTTTTTTTTTTTGAAGTCATTCATTAATTGTTCCAACAGATATTCCTTATTCTGAATAAGAAACTTGCTTGAAAATCAATTTTAAGCAGTCTAGTTTACAAATTTGAAATCAATATTTGCGAAACACAAGAAAACGAATACGAATTTAAGTTTCAATTGAAAAAGAATTTTAATCTTCGGAAATAAAAATCTGTGCAGAAATAGATAAAATCAAAATGAACTAAATTTTAAAGGAAATTCAATCCTAATTCTAAAATAAATTTCAGATCATGTCAGGAAAAAACATGAATATGGAAAATAAATCATTTGTTCATGATTTGAAGTCTAAATTCTCGATCATGAAAGAAATTTATTATGAATTTAAGAGAATTAAAACTATATTGTGCATTGATACTAAGCTTTAGTGGTGCAACTTTAAATAACTTTTTTAATTTTTCATAGATTAGTTTAAAATCAAGATCGTTAATAAAAATTTATAATAAAACTTAAAGATAAATTTAAGATCTGAATATAATGTCACCATCAATTTCAATAATGGGTCAAGGACAAAAAATACAAAATATGTTTTTTTTTTTATTTGGTTTGAATGGTTTCTTAGAAAATTCTATTTTCAGAACACAAAAATTTAGAATTGAGAAATAAAGAACAGAAACTAACTTATCTAATAAAATCAGAAATTTTGAAAGTGGGACTGCTCAATTTAGAACATTTGTTTAAAATTCATTAAACTAATGTAGATAGATGGAAAAGATTTGTATTTAAAAGGAACTTTTTGAAATAAAAAAGTTTTTACATTTTAAAATTTTCATTTTAAAATTAAAGCATCTTCTGTGCTTTTGTTTTAATGATCGTGATTTGAAAGATTATGTTTTCTTGAACTAGAAGTTATTGTAAGATTTTCTTTTAAAAATCAAGTTTTGATGATATGTATTCATCAGTTTATAAATAAGTCAGATCTGTATTAAACCAATCATTGATAACTGATAAACCAACAAAACATCAACAACGAGAAAGACAAAAACTGATTTTGAATATAATTGTTTTCCTCCATTCAATCGAACAATTTTATTTGCCAACTTCAGAGGATTTGTTTCAAGTTAAATTCTAAAAACTTTGAAATTCGAAAAGATATTACTACAAATATTTCTGAAATTATGAAATTTGTTAAGTTGTATTATATTTGGAAAACATGTTAAACACTGGAGATCGATTTGACTTTTGTTTTAATAATATCCAAAATTCAATTTGGTTTAAAATTACGTTTAAAAAATCTATAATATTCTCGTATTTAACAGAGCAGGTAAAAAAATAAAGAATTCTTCTTTTGTTTTTCGTACAAGTCAAAATTTCTTGCAGGATTCTAGAAAGTTCAGCATTGTTCAAAATATTTTCTCTTAAAATTTTTGTAACGTCACCTATACAGTTTTGTCAGAAAAATGCAGAATTTTTTTTTCAATGATTTGTACCTATTTTCAAAAGTTATTTAACGAACAAAGCTTCTAGAAAAATAACTAATAATTGTGATTTGGATTAAGGGCATTCATATTAAACAAAATTTAGCTTTTAAATTCCGCGCACCTCGAGAAAATGTTTTTTTTTGTGGCTTGTGTAATCAAAAAATTGAGGTTTAAATTTGTTTTAAGAATATTTTATATCAGCTTAAAATTAGTAATGACATAAATGAATTAGATCACAGTAATAAATTATTTACTAATGGGGTTAAACTTTTTTTTTGCTTATTATGTTGACTATTGTGAGTGGTAAGCATAAGTCACTTGGCTACCAGCTTGTTGATGTGTTTATTAGTATTTGATGGATGTAATTTGATGTTAATGTGGTTGGTTTCAAATTCTGAAATTTTTAAGTTGTTGCATTTCTTAACGAAACCCCATTCCAAAGAGGAGGTAGTGTTTTTGAGTGTCAAGATTTAAGTTTCAATTCAAAGGGTTTGCGGAATTACTGGAAATGAGGAAAACTAATTGTAGGCACTAATTTCTCGTAGGTTTGGATAACGTGCCGTTATGAAAACTACCCTCATTCTGATAAAGGATGTGATGAAGTTATAAATTCTGTCGGAGGCGAGCCAATTTTGGACATGTTGGTTAACGGTTATTTTAAATACCTTTTGGGATCAAGTAATTTATCGTTACTACGTTAAATTAATAAAAATCACTTAGAAAAATTTTCATGGGGGGAGGGGTTAAACCCCTAAACTCCCCCCTCCCGGTCGCACGGCCTTGATAGGAAATAACATCATCAACGAATTTTCAAAAAAAATTTTGATTCTGTATTTGCTTTTAAATCTCTATTGTTTTTTCTTTCCAGCCCGTAAAACCATTCTTTGTGGCTTTCTCAAACGTCTGATTATAATTTAATTATCAACTGTACTGTAGCCTACGAAAGCCAAAGTAAAAAAAAAGAAAAACTCACCATAATGATGACTCCTGCCGACCTTTTCCTTCTGACCGCCGAAGCCACCGGTGCTGCCACCACTTCCGGTCAGTCGTTGTTGTTGCTGTTTGTGAACTGGTGCTGGTCCTTCCGTGGCCGGCAAAGTTGCCGTTGGACCGTTGTTGTTGCTGCTGATTGCCGGCATCGAGGCCGTACTGGCTGCGGCCACAGTCGCCATCATCATCATCGAGGCAGCTTCGGCCGCCATCGCTAGCTGGATCAGCCAGACCAGACACCACCAGGCCACCGGAAGCAGTTCCCTCCAACAACAACAACGGTTTGCTCTTCCGGTGCTGCTGCTGCTTCTGCTATTTCTGCTGTAGCTTAGATTGCACATTATATTTTCTACACTTGCCAACAGCAATTAGCTTCTTTCTAATATTAGAAGATGTTGTTGCTTTTTTTTGCGCTCGGAAAATTGTTGACACTCAACAGTTTTCCTCAAAACAGGAAGTCCTCCCACATTCACAAACTCTCTGATTTTTATTAGATTTCGACTGATGGCAATTCCGCCCCAAGGCACAGCACCATTCGTTATTTATTCGAGCTGTGATTTTGATTGTTTTTTCTTCACGCCACAAAACTTTCGGCGCTCGCGTTTTTTTTTTCTATTTCAAATTTGTGGGTTGGAGGAGTAGCTCAAAATGTAGAAAAAAAAAACACAATACGGGTAGAAAAATTTCCTCCCAGGACCTTGAGGGTGTGATAAATGTGACCTCGTTAAAAGAAGTACGCGCGTTGTTGATGTTTTTCTTGGACTTTTTTTTTCTTCCTCCTTTGCCGTCACACTAGAAAGGCCGCTTCAATTTATTGCCCTCATTAGAGCGAAACTTTCTTCATTGTACGATTTTGTTTCATGTTTTTCTTGTTTCACAGTTTTCCTCACTGGCATCCACACCGCCGCCAGCAGCTCACGGTTACATTCCTCGGATTCCGTTCTCCGTCGTCTTCAGGTAGGACCACCATCGTAATCTATTTGGCTATGATTTCTTCCCTTGTTTTTCTCTGTTGCTGTTGCCGCTGCCAAAATCTGGAGTTGACGCACCGCCACATGAAAAATTAGGAAAAATAAAAACTGGCATTAATAATGATTTATGCAATTTAGGAGAAGGGCTTTTCTTTTTGTTCCTAAGAAAAAGCCTCTACTTAAAAAAGTTTAAGCGAAGCCTTTTCTTTCAGAAGTGGTACAAAAGTTATTCGATTATTTACGCGCGGAAAACGAGTGTTTTTTTTTATTTCGGTAATTTGAAAGTTTGTACCAAAAAAATTAGCAATTCTACGGAGTTATGCAGAAAAAAATAATTCGGAAAAGTTTTATGTTAGTGTGTCGTTTATTAATCTAGTTCTAAACAAACCCGACACTCAACTGTTAAACTGTGGATTAGCGAATCAGACCCGATTATCCGTCAAAGTACTTCAATCTTAACACATTGCGGATCAAATAAGGCTATGATCATTAAGTATCCGGACACTTTTTTTCGGTGATATCTACGTTACTAGAGCTCGGATATGCAAACCTTTAGCAGCGTTTTGTTGGTTATAAAAGGACTATCTTGACTATTTTTCTCAAATTGTTAAATTCACGAGATATTAACGATGCAAAAAAATAGTTTAAATAATGTTGCACAACTGCCTCGGATATTCTTCGTTTTTGACTTGATAACTCAAGAATTGTTGGTTTTTTTCTGGATTTTTTTCGCCCAAATCGTTAAGAAGTATAAGGAGCCACTCAGCAATGCTCACAAAGTTCAAACCAAGCATCAGTGTGGAACTCTTGATCTCAACTATGGTTAAAAGTCTATGGTTATTGGGGATAACTGAATGCAGACCCCTTATCTATGCAGTAAATCCGTTTCCAGCAGGTAAAAAGTGTTGCCTAACTAGAAGACACCAAGTAAATAAATAGTAGTGAGCTGTTCCATAGATCGCAATCTGTGCAACAAGTTTTTCCGCAATGTGACAGATATGTTCTGATGGATGAAGAAATTAATGTTAAAATCGAATTTAAGAGGTCGAATTTTTTGAGATGCCTGCTCATGAAAACGTTCCAACCATATTCCAATTGGTTTTTCCAGGTGATTTTGTGTAAAATGTCATGATCTTGCAAAGGTTTAGCTTCTGTGACAAAAATAATAGATCAATACATGACTGAAATAAATGTGCAAAGATAAAAAAGAGATTTTATAATAAAATAAGAGTATTTCTTGTAATCACCGACAATTTTATAGTTGATATTTTTACATTAAATATCATATTAACATCTTCATTTCCTTCATAGACAGTTTTTCGATGAAATGAATAGTTTTTAAAATAAACACGTTTTTAACTGTCCTAAATGATCCAGTGTTTCAAAATGATCATAGCCTTACGAAAATTTTTGTTTTTCACTTGCCACAAATGAGCTACTCTTAGAATAAGATTGCCAGATTGCCCGAGTTTGTCCAGGTTTTTCCAAACAGTAAATATAAAATTTGGGAAACGTCTGATCCGGCCCGGTTGCCCGTATTTCATTGGAAAAGCGAGGATTTAAAAATGTAAATTTTAATGTAAAAGTTTTTTTTATTGATACGACATTTTTTAAGCAAGTATCATAGAAATATTTATAAAAGCCTGAAAAACCACCACAAAATTTGCCCGTATATTACTCGGATTTTGGTAGACAACTTTTAAGGGGGGGGTAGGGTCTAACGGGTATAAAAAAAACACCATTTTCACGATTTTTTTCTAGAGCTATCGTTCAAACAAATGTATTCAAATTTTTTGCATTATACAAAGCAATGTTAAAAGAACATTTAGTAATTTTTTCGTAGAAAGATATTGAAAAAATGAGCCGGTGACGGAGCACTTTCGAGGATGCCTTTTAGAAAACAGGATTTGCGGTGGACACTGTATCTCAGCACAGAATCATCTGAAATCAAAAAATCAGAGCAAAATATTTGTAATAGATGTTTTTCTGGACCCCAACGTTTTTATTTAACTTAAAATTTTTTTTATAAAATTTTTGTGGCTGTTTGAAGTAAAAACTACGATTTTTCACTTAAAAATCCGCCATTTTTCACCTGTAAAATCTCCCCAAAGTAAAAAAAAATCAAAAAACAAAAACGTTGGGGTCTGGTATTTTATATGTAGAAAATATGTTCCAAATTTGAAAAGAATCGGATTAGTAGTTTTCAAATGACGATGTCCACGGACTTTAAAAATGTGCTTTCGAGAAAAACGCGTTTGAAGTTTCTGCTCTTGCTTTCTTGCAGTATTAGATAGGAGGAGATAAAGGCCTATAACTTCTACACTTTTGCTTCAATTGACTTGAAAATTTGACACAACATTCTTGAAATGTTTTACAATAAGAAAACAAAAAAATAAAAAATTCGATTTTTTGAAAGTGTTAGACCCTACCCCCCCCCTTAAATCAAATGCACGGATCTTGCCAGGTTTATAGATAAAATATCACGGATTTGTCCTGCCCGAATACGGTCTGAAAAAATTCTGGCAATCTTCTCTTAGAAGCATAACTCAAATGATATAAAGTTAATCATGACATTCTATTCTACAAAATTGAGAACAACATTCTCGGCGGCACAAAGATAGTAGATTTGAATCTTTTATTCCAGTGAATTATAAGCTATTGAATGCCAAATTTTGGTGTTTCTCGGCTTAGATTCCTTCGCGGCCCTTAATGTGTTTATAAATTTTTACGTTCTTTTGTTGGCGTGAAAAAGGTATAGGATTCAAAACTTATAACAACCCACGGTGCTTTTATAGAAGATGTTTAAAAGAAAAAATACAGTAACTCTAATTTTTTCAGAAATGAAAAAATTAGCCTTTTCTGAATCATTTTCAGGCAAAACTAAAATATTTCGTCGGTAAGTCCTCATACGTTTTGTTTTTTTGAAGATTTTTAGTCCATATTTAGAAATTATTACCTGTAAATTTATTCCAGTGCAATGGAATAGTAATTTTTTTCATGGAAAACTTTTTTTTTATTTTTACTGAAATAATTTGTCATTCTGAAACAATAAAAAATGAAAGATAAGTGATTTGGACTTCCTGAAAAACTTATTTTTATATGAAAATTTTATTTTAAATTTTATTATTTTGAATATCCTTGTTATTATTGGTGTTATCCAAATGTAACATGAATTTATATTTATGTGTGTGTATCTTGGAGAACTAATTCTGGTTAAAAAAATGTTATGATACATGAATAAGAACACCATTTGATTGGTTTCCAACAAAATACTAAAAATATTTTTTTTTTAATTGTTCTTTGCAATATTTCCACAATATTTGCAGGCTCTGGTGCATATGGGTATGCACTTTTGAAAATGAAAATTTAATTTTTGATGATGTCACTCGTTCACGGCATTTTTAAAATAAATTTAAAGATAAATATTAGATTTAAACATATCTAAGAAGGCCAGTTTTCAATAAAATTTTGTTAAAAGTTAAAGTACTTGCACTGAAATCTGCTTATCTTCCGCTACATAACATCTATTTTAAATTTCTTTTTCTCATATTGATGGTGAATAAATTTTCTATTAATCATTTGAACTTCATTTTTACTTAAGAATTGAAGTACTGCCGATATTTTCATATTCATGATAAACAAAACGATGAAAAACTATTTTTTTTTCTAGAGAAATTTCTATTTTATCGACGGTTTTGGACCTGATTTATGCGTTATATTTTTTTTTTTTTGTTTTTATGGATTTCTATGGTTTATTCAATTCAATGATTTCTATACTTTTTGCCATAATTGGTATTCAATTGTAGAAGTTATGATTGTAACATAAATGCTTCATTATGGTTCTATTTATTAATAAAGAGACCTTCAGTGTACAGTAGAATAATTAAAATAAGTGAGGAATGAACAAAACATGATGAATCTGACGCGCTGCAGGCTAGTTTGCCATCGATAATCTGCAATTCACTTTTGCCAACAATACTGATAATTTTTGTACATGTAAAATCGACAAAAGAATTGAAATACATTTTTTTTTGAAAAAATCCAAATTTATCACAGTTTTAGACTAGATTCATCCATTAAATAAATTTATTTTCAAAAAACTGTAAAATTTTATTTAAAACAATGAATTTAAGAGATGATTTAAATAATATATAGGGTTTGAAATCGTGGAAGCTAAGATTATTTAATCTTAACAGTAATGCTAGCTCTTTGAATAAAATGGAAGAATCACAGAGTGCATCAGGGTTACAAAACTTGGGCTAGAAAATAATAAAAATAAAAAGGTTAAAGCAAACTCCAGGCTTATAATGATAATTGTATCAAAAGACAGAAATAAGCAAAATTTAAGCTAGATTGAACTGCTGTAGCGATTTGCATTGAGTCTGAAGTGTGATTGGAATTTTGAGACATTTAACTCAGGAGAAGTATTAAAAGAGATTTCTCATCAAAGATGTTTTTTAACGTATCGTTAACTTTCCAATATTCATTATCGTTATATTTTTTTCAAAACTTAAATTAAGGCAAACGTTTCTACTCCTGATCGCATTACGATAAGAGTTATCATAAAAAAGTTATAGCGGTTCCAAGTGTTTACTAGTTTTCTTAATCATTGAGCTTTTTTTTTCAATAAAATTTCCTCCAGTGTTGCCATAATCAAAAAATCTAAAAATTATGGATTCAAATGGATTCATATTATTTTAGATAATTCTAATAATTTCAGATAATTTGACCCTCTCAGACTTTTAACAGGATTTGCCAGCCAATTTAAAAAAAAAATCAGGATACGAAGATATTTTTTAAGCATTTTTTATGTTAAACAGCTCTGTAACTAGTTTAAAAAAATTTGTAAATTTTTCAAAGTTTTTAATGAGATTGTTGAGTTCAATTAAAAAGTATTAAAAGTTAAAACTAAGAGAATTAGCTCCTCTGAAATAATAAAACACCAAAAGTTTATTTATTTTTTAAAGATTTCAAATAGAAAATTTTCAAAAAAATATTTTGTATGGGGGGTCACCGACAAAATATTTTAATTTTCGGTGAAAATTAACCGGAAGAAGCTCTTCTTTCTACCCATGAAAAAATTAGCGTTACTGTATTTTTTTTTCTTTAAGTCCTTCTATGAAACACACCGTGAACCAGAAAGGGAATCTCTGAATCTAGAATCAAGCTTCCATTGGCTTAGATCCCTCTTCATTTTTAACCCTGCAGCATGAGCACGAAAAAGGATTCTACAGGAATCTAGCCTCAGTGACCTCACTGAAGCGGTTGTTTGAGAAGTGCCAGATTACTAACTATGAACACATCATTATGAAGCGTTTAAACTAAGGTTGCCAGCTTTTTTGCAGAACGTATTCGAGCCGGTCAAATCCGGGAAGTATTATATAAAAACCAAGCAAAATCTGAGCGATTGATTTCAAAACTGACATCGACCAATCTGGGCAATATCCTCGCAAATTTCGTCACAGCCCAGAAATAACTCAGCAAAAGTCAAGAAAAAAAATCGAGAAAAAATAAATTTTTGGTCAAAAATCATCGACAGATTCAAAATCGTACTAAATACAGGCTTCGAAAGATCCATGTATGATTATTTTTATAAAACTTGCTAAAAAAATTTCGTTTTAGATGCATAAATACAAAGTTTTTACAAAACTTTTTTTTTTATTGACAAATAAAATTAATAAATCCGGGCGAAATTTGGGCATTTTTTATATTAAGATAAGACGAAGTATAAGGAGAAGATATTATACAGAACCAGAAATATTATTAGACTTAGAATAAGGATCACTTCAAGTTTCTGAATCAAAATCTAATTCTTTTAACGATAACGATAGGGTTGAAAAAATCAGAATAAAATCCAGAAACTAAATAAGGATTCTTGGGGATTTGATCTTGTTCAGCATACATTTTTGAATCTGGTTAAGGATTAGGATCTAAATATAGTTCAAAATTGAGTTCTGGATCAAGATAAGAATTTGGATCTAAGTCAGATTAATAAAAGACCAGAATCAAGATCATGCTAGGTATCAGACATCTAATATATAAAGATGAGTTGGACTATATATGTTTGTTTGTTTGTATGCACCTTATACAAATCCACACCGCTGAACCGATCAGCCTGAAAATTGGTACAGAGATGTAGTTGAACCAGGGTAAGGTTTTAGTAATAGTTATGAGCCCCTCCCACCTAAGAAAAGGGACCCTCCCATACAACTTTCGGTTTTATTCACACAAACCAAAAGTCATGGCACACATTTTGCTAACAGATTTTCGTTCCCTTTGGCGGGGTTTTTTTTACCATCTCCATGGGCCAGGCATTAGAAACGACCATTCAGAGTTCACGTGTACTGGACAGCAAATCAAAGCTTGCTGAGCATTAAGGATTTGAAAGGGGAAACTTTGGCGGTTTTTTTTGTCCTTCTACTGTTCAAAGCACGTGGATATATTTGGATGAAATAATGAGTCTACATTTTGCATTGAAAAAAACAACAAGCCTGTTAGAAATATATTAACTTGAATTGTAGTGGTTTTCAAAGTGCTCTCTACCGCTGCCAAGGGAATTTGAGAGACTACAAGAATGTACAGTGAACTGATCAGTGAATAGTGAATTGTCTTCTTCAGCTGGATAACTTTTAGGAATCAATGCTGAAAAACGAATGAACATTTTTTAATAAATTCTAGCATCTAAGAATCAACATATTTTTGGAATCCCCCACAAAGAAAGAAAAAATAATAAGATTCTGATCTATAAATTGAATGCTTCGATTTCAACGCGTTGATAGCCGTCGGGAAATTTAAGGGGGGAGTAGGGTCTGACACTTTCAAAAAATCGATTTTTTTTCTTATTGTAAAACATATTTAGAATGTTGTGTCAAATTTTTAAGTCAATCGAAGCAAAACTGTAGAAATTATAGGCTTTTATCTCCTCTTATCTAATACTGCAAGAATTCTAGAGCAGAAACTTCAAACGCGTTTTTCTCAAAAGCACATTTTTAAAGTCAGTGGACATCGTCATTTGAAAACTATTTCCCCGAGTCTTTTCAAATTTGGATCATATTTTCTACATATAAAATACCAAACCCCAACGATTTTCTTTTTTTGTTTTTTTTACTTTGGGGAGATTTTACAGACAAAAAATGGCGGATTTTTTTTTTGAAAAATCGTAGTTTTTACTTCAAACAGCCACAAAATTTTCATAATTTTTTTTAAGTTAAATAAAATCGTTGGAGTCCAGAAAAATATCTATTAAAAATATTTTGCTCTGATTTTTTGACTTCAGATGATTCTGTGCTGAGATACAGTGTCCACCGCAAATCCTGTTTTCTAAAAGGCATTCCGAAAGTACTCCGTCACCGGCTCATTTTTCAATATTTTTCTACGAAAAAATTACAAAATGTTCTTTTAACAATGCTTTGTATTATGCAAAAAATTTGAATACATTTGTTTGAAACGATAGCTCTAAAAAAAATTCGTGAAAATGGTGTTTTTTTTACCAGTTAGACCCTACTTCCCCCTTAAACGGGGAATTAGAAAATAGATGAGATATAAAAATATCTTGATGAAATAGATAAGATAATAAATATAAAAAATTTTTAGAATTATACAATTCAATTGAATTGGTCACTTTTGAATCATTTTTGGTCATCATTGTGTTCAATTCTATCATCCAATTTTGAGAAAACTTATGGTGGAACCGTTTAGTACTGCGAATTCAAGCACATGATATCTAAGAATTTTAACAGTGATCACCCTTCACCCAAATTAATGGGTTTTAAATAAAACCTTTCTCTTTACATTATAATGGTAACTTCAGGTTTAGAGATGATTTGTTTTTGATAACTTCAAAAAAACTGTTTGTGGAACTTTCAGCATTTAAGGAAAAGTACTCATAAACTCAGATTCGGAAGTCTTTTTAGAAATTTATAAGCACAGAAACTTGAATAAACCATTGTACAGGGAGATCGTCCATTTTGAAAAGGGGGATGAACTCCAAAAGAATTTTTTATTAGATGAGGAAAAGGAAAGATATAAGAAAAATTATCATTTGAAGATAAAAAAAATAAGGCCAAATCCATTCAAGCTTCCTTGAAAATGGTGGGTGAAAAAAATATTTTTCGTGATAGGATGAATAAGCATTCAAGGAAAATTATTTTGAATGTCTTCAAATTAAAACCTCACACCTATAAGTTAGTCTTAAATATGAAAACGATAAACACAGTGAATAATCTCAAAAAAAACTTTAAAAAGACTAAAAAACTTTACATGGCTAAACATGCGCCAATTTTTTTAATTATGATGAATATAAAGCTTCCAAATTCAAACGACTCATTTTGATTTATATTTTATGCGAACCCGAGCAAGGCCGGGTATAATCAGCTAGTAGATTATATATTCGTATCAGGATAAGGTTTGAAGCGACGATGCAGGCCAAGTTCAGGAACGGTATAAGGATCAGGATCAGAATCAAGACCAAGATCTAAATAACAATAAAGGATAAGGTTAAGGATAAGGATCGAGATCAGGATCAGCATCATGATTTGGATTAGGGTTTGGAATAAAACCAAGAAAAATATCAGGATAAGGATTATCAAGATAAGGATCAGCATCTAGTTCAGGATTACAATCAGGATTAAGATAAGGATTAGGATCAGGATTGAGATCAGAATTATGATCAGGATAAGGATCAGGATAAGGATCAGGATAAGGATCAGGATAAGGATCAGGATAAGGATCAGGATAAGGATCAGGATAAGGATCAGGATAAGGATTAGGATTAGGATCAGGATTATTATCAGGATAAGGATCAGGATTGAGATCAGGATAAGGTCAGGATTTGGATCAGTCAGGATTAGGATCAGGATAAGGATCGGGATTAGGATCAGGATTAGGATCAGGATTAGGATGAAGATTTGGATCAGAAATATGCTCAAGATTAGGATCAGGATAAGGATCAGGATAAGGATCAGAATATGAACAAGGACTAGGATCAGGATTTGGATCAGGATTAGGTTCAGGATTAGGATCAGGTTTTTGATCACAATTTAGGTCAGTATTATGATCAATATTACTTTCAGGATTATGATCAGGATTAGGATTAGGATTTGGATCAGGATAAAGATCAAGATAAGGATCGAGAGTAGGATCAGGATTAAGATCAGGATTAGGATCAGAATTAGGATCAGGATTAGGATCGAGATGAATATCAGGATTAGGATCAAGATAAAGATACGGATAAGGATCAGGATGAGGATCAGGATAAGCATCAGGATAGTAATCAGGATTAGGATCAAGATATAGATCAGGAAAGGGATCAGGATTAGGATCGGGATTAGGATCAGGATTATGGTCAAGGTAAGAATCAGAATAAGCATCAGGATTTAAATCAGGATTTGGAACAAGATAAGAATCAGGATAAAGATCAGGATTAAGATCAGGATTAAGATCAAGATAAGGATAAGGATCAGGATGAGGATCGAGATTAATATCAGGATAACGATCAGGATAAAAATATGGATTAGGATCAGGATAAGGATCATGAAATGGATCAGGAGTTGGATCAGGAGTTGGATCAGGATTAAGATCAGGATTATTATCAGGATAAGGATCAGGATTATTATCAGGATTAGGATCAGGATTAGGATCAGGATTAGGATCAGGATTAAGATCAGGATTAGGATCAGGATTAGGATCAGGATTAGGATCAGGATTAGGATCAGGATTAGGATCAGGATTAGGATCAGGATTAGGATCAGGATTAGGATCAGGATTAGGATCAGGATTAGGATCAGGATTAGGATCAGGATTAGGATTAGGATAAGGATCAGGATTTTTATCAGGATAAGGATCAGGATAAGGATAAGGATTAGGATCAGGATAAGGATCAGGATTAGGATCAGGATTAGGATCAGGATTAGGATCAGGATAAGGATCAGGATTAGGATCAGGATTAGGATCAGGATTAGGATCAGGATTAGGATCAGGATTAGGATCAGGATGAGGATCAGGATTAGGATCATGATTGGGATCAGGATTATTATCAGGATTGAGATCAGGATAAGGATCAAGGTTAGGATCAGTCAGGATTGGGATCAGGATTAGGATCGGGATTAGGAACAGGATTAGGATCAAGATTTGGATCAGAAATATGATCAAGATTAGGATCAGGATAAGGATCAGGATATGGACAAGGATGAGGATCAGGATTGAACCAGGATTAGAATCAGGATTAAGATCAGGATCAGCATTGGGATCAGGATTCGGATCAGCCAGGATTACGATCAGGATAAGGATCAGGATAAGGATCAAGATTAGAAATTGGATTAGAAATAGGATCAGGATCAGGATCAGGATAAGGATCAAGATATGGACAAGGATTAGGATCAGAATTGGGATCAGGATTAGGTTCAGGATCAGGATCATGTTTTTGATCAGCATTGAGGTCAGTATTTTGATCAATATTACTTTCAGGATTAGGATCAGGATAAGGATCAGGATTTGGATCAGGATTTCTATCAAGATAAGAATAAGGATTAGGATCAGGATTCAAATCAGGATTAGGATCAGGATTAAGATCAGGATTAGGATCAGAATAAGGATCAGGATTAGGATCGAGATGAATATCAGGATTAGGATCAAAATAAGAATAAGGATTAGGATCAGAATGAGGATCAGGATTAGGATCAGGATTAGGATCAGGATTAGGATCATGATTGGGATCAGGATTATTATCAGGATTGAGATCAGGATAAGGATCAAGGTTAGGATCAGTCAGGATTGGGATCAGGATTAGGATCGGGATTAGGAACAGGATTAGGATCAAGATTTGGATCAGAAATATGATCAAGATTAGGATCAGGATAAGGATCAGGATATGGACAAGGATGAGGATCAGGATAGAACCAAGATTAGGATCAGGATAAGGATCAGGATTAGGATCAGGATCAGCATTGGGATCAGGATTCGGATCAGTCAGGATTACGATCAGGATAAGGATCAGGATTAGGATCAAGATTAGAAATTGGATTAGAAATAGGATCAGGATCAGGATCAGGATAAGGATCAAGATATGGACAAGGATTAGGATCAGAATTGGGATCAGGATAAGGTTCAGGATCAGGATCATGTTTTTGATCAGCATTGAGGTCAGTATTTTGATCAATATTACTTTCAGGATTAGGATCAGGATAAGGCTCAGGATTTGGATCAGGATTTCTATCAAGATAAGAATAAGGATTAGGATCAGGATTGAAATCAGGATTAGGATCAGGATTAAGATCAGGATTAGGATCGAAATGAATATCAGGATTAGGATCAAAATAAAGATAAGGATTAGGATCAGAATGAGGATCAGGATTAGCATCAGGATAAGAATCAGGATAAGGATCAAAATAACGATCAGGAGTTGTATTAGGATTAGAATCAGGATTAAGGTCAGGGTTAGAATCCGGATTAGCATCAGGATTTGGATCAGGATTAGGAACAAGATATGGATCAGGATTTAGATCAGGATTAAGATCAGGGTTAGGATCAGGATAAGGATCAGAATTAAATCTAGATGAATATCAGGGTTAGGATCAGGATAAGGATAAGGATTAGGACCAAGATTAATATCAGGATAACGATCAGGATAAAGATATGGATTAGGATCAGGATAAGGTTCAGGAGAAGAACTAGGATAAGGATCAGAATAAGGATCAGGATAAGGATCAGGATTAGGATCAGGATTAGGATCTGGATTGGGATCAGGATTAGGATCAGGATTAGGATCAGGATTAGGATCAGGATTAGGATCAGGATTAGGATCAGGATTAGGATCAGGATTAGGATCAGGATTAGGACCCAGCAAACATTTAAGAGGGTATATCGCAGGAACAACAGAATTAATCAAACGAATATACCAGATGAAAAGATTGTATTAAACTTACCAAAATAACATATAGCTATAAAAGTGGAGGCGATATATCTTCAATGACAAGATTCTAACGATTCGATTTCCCCACAAAATGCAAAATATACGATTTGAAGTAATTTAGACTAAAACGAAAAAAAAAAAAAATCCCCGACCGAGATTTGAACTCCAGCCTCCGAGTTGACTATCCGGTATCCTACCACTATGCCAACTCATCAGTTGAAATGATTCGCGCTATAGCTCTATATGTGAGATTTTCTGTTCACGAACCGGTCAAAGGAAGAAAGAAGGAAGGATCGCCCATTTATCGTAAATCAGTTTACTCAAATCGTAAATGTGGAATTAGCGTATTCTAAACTATTTGGAGACATATTTACGAATTGACTAAACTGCTATCCGATCCAACTTTTTTTGGGCAAAGCTTCTCGTAAATGAATGATAGAAAATCACTCAATACCAGCTTGTTTACGATGGTTATTGAAAATGTCTTAATATTCGATTTGGATTATCCTTTCTATTACGATTTTATGTTAGCTGGGGATCAGGATTAGGATCAGGATTAGGATCAGGATTAGGATCAGGATTAGGATCAGGATTAGGATCAGGATTAGGATCAGGATTAGGATCAGGATTAGGATCAGGATTAGGATCAGGATTAGGATCAGGATTAGGATCAGGATTAGGATCAGGATTAGGATCAGGATTAGGATCAGGATTAGGATATGGATTATTATCAGGATAAGGATCAGAATTAGGATCAGGATTAGGATCAGGATTAAAACATAATAATCCTAATATAAAGGATAAGGCTCAGGATTAGGATTAGAATTGGGATCAGGATTATTATCAGGATAAGGATCAGGATTAGGATCAGGATTATAATCTGGATTAGGATCAGGATTAGGATCAGAATTAGGATCAGGATTAGGATCAGGATTAATATATAATAATCCTAATATAAAGAATAAGGTTCAGGATTAGGAATAGAATTGGGATCAGGATTTTTATCAGGATAAGGATCAGGATCAGGATCAGGATTAGGATCAGGATTAGGATCAGGATAAGGATCAGGATTAGGATCAGGATTAGGATCAGGATAAGGATCAGGATTAGGATCAGGATTAGGATCAGGATTAAGATCAGGATTAGGATCAGGATTAGGAGCTGGATTAGGATCAGGATTAGGATCAGGATTAGGATCAGGATTAGGATCAGGATTAGGATCAGGAATAGGATCAGGATAAGGATCTGGATTAGGATCAGGATAAGGATCAGGATTAGGATCAGGATTAGGATCATGATTTGGATCAGGATTATTATCAGGATTGAGATCAGGATAAGGATCAAGGTTAGGATCAGTCAGGATTGGGATCAGGATTAGGATCGGGATTAGGAACAGGATTAGGATCAAGATTTGGATCAGAAATATGATCAAGATTAGGATCAGGATAAGGATCAGGATATGGACAAGGATGAGGATCAGGATTGAACCAGGATTAGGATCAGGATTAAGATCAGGATCAGCATTGGGATCAGGATTCGGATCAGTCAGGATTACGATCAGGATAAGGATCAGGATAAGGATCAAGATTAGAAATTGGATTAGAAATAGGATCAGGATCAGGATCAGGATAAGGATCAAGATATGGACAAGGATTAGGATCAGAATTGGGATCAGGATTAGGTTCAGGATCAGGATCATGTTTTTGATCAGCATTGAGGTCAGTATTTTGATCAATATTACTTTCAGGATTAGGATCAGGATAAGGATCAGGATTTGGATCAGGATTTCTATCAAGATAAGAATAAGGATTAGGATCAGGATTGAAATCAGGATTAGGATCAGGATTAAGATCAGGATTAGGATCAGAATAAGGATCAGGATTAGGATCGAGATGAATATCAGGATTAGGATCAAAATAAGAATAAGGATTAGGATCAGAATGAGGATCAGGATTAGGATCAGGATTAGGATCAGGATTAGGATCAGGATTAGGATCAGGATTAGGTTTAGGATTAGGATCAGGATTAAGATCAGGATTAGGATCAGGATTAGGTTCAGGATTAGGATCAGGATAAGGATCAGGATTAGGTTCAGGATTAGGATCAGGATTAGGATCAGGATTAGGATCAGGATTAGGATCAGGATTAGGATCAGGATTAGGATCAGAATTTGGATCAGGATTAGGATCAGGATTAAGATCAGGATTAGGATCAGGATTAGGATCAGGATTAGGATCAGGATTAGGATCAGGATAAGGATCAGGATTAGGATCAAGATTAGGATCGAGATTAATATCAGGATTAGGATCGGGATAAAGATAAGGATACGGATCAGGATAAGGATCAGGATTGGCATCAGGATTAGGAACGTGATTACGATCAGGATTTTGATCAGGATAAGGATAAGGATTAGGATAAGGTATAGGACTAGGATCAGGATCAGTTTCACGATAAAGATCTGGTTTTGAATTAGAATTTCGATCAGGATTTGGATTAGGATGAGGATCTGAATATGCTTCAGGACAAGGGTCAGGATGTGACTAGGATTGATTCAGATTAAGGATAAGGATAAGGATCAGGGTTGAGATTGGGTAAGTAACAGAACTTAGATCAGGATTCTTAACAGGATTATGATCAGGATACGGATCAAGGTTAGGATCAGGATTAGCATCTGGATTAGGATTAGGATAAGAATTAGGATCAGGATAAAAATCTGGATTAATAGAAAATTTATAGTTATGAACAAGATTATCAGGATTGAGATTTGAATTAGGATCAAGATAACGATCAGGATTACCCAAATAACCAAAAGTTCCATAAAACAGGCTCTTCAAAGCTTATTTAGCTTTGTTTATCGAATGAATAGCATTCTTCTCAGCTTAAAATTTTAGTTCTCATCGATACTGCCGAAGTCCATAGTTGATGTTGGGTAGAAGGCTATTAAGCCTTCACATGAGACCTCGAATAAAAAGATTTGTGAAAAAAAAGAAGTAGAATTTGGATCTGAATCGGATCCATGATCATGATCAGAACAAAATCAGAATTTGATCAAGAAGTAGAATTAGGGTCAGAATTAAAATCATAATAAAATAATAAGGATTTGGATCGAGATTCAAACCAATAACAGATTGAAGATACAAAACTTGATCAGGAGTAGAATAAAAATTAAGATAAAAATCAAATTGTACGTCAGATCAAGAATACAATCTGGCACAGTTATAATGTGTCATTAGGATCAGGATCCGGATGAAAATAAGGTATCGGAACTGGATTAGAACTGATGTTGATGCCAGTACTACCCAGATAACCAGAAATCGTAATGTAGTGTTCATTGTAGATTATATAAGCATCCAATTTAGATTGGAGTTGTATAAACCTCATGTTGTAGCTAAACTAAGTTATATTTTATCGTTTATGGTTTGTATAGTTCATTATATACGATAACATTTTGTTAATCAATAAAGTTGTTTTGAATCTCAGTAGAATTGTGTAATGCTTAATATTTAATCTAACTGTATAACTAAGCAATCTTTCATGCATGCGATCTATGATGACATATTATTTCCATGAAAGGTCGTACAGTAATTGTGAGATGATTGGATTAAAAAAATTTCACATAGAAGTTTTGAGGGACGCTCAATTGTTTCAGATCTCGAGTCAGGGGTCGGCAAAAATGGTCGTCCATATTATTTGTTCACTGTTTTCGCTGTATTGGGGGCTAATCTGCAAGTCGAGTGACGTGACTCATAAAATTTCACTTTTTTATCCTGACTCCAGGAAATGTTTCAGAGAAGAAACGTTAGTATGAATAAGCTCCAAAAATCGATCACAGGACATTTGAGCTGAAATTTCTAGCCTAGAATGGTTTCTGGAGTCGGCACAACGATGTGACGATTTTGCACATCACGTCACGTGACACTCAGAATAAGCCCCATTGTCTTGATTTCACATGTCAAATTTTGACAAGGAATCAGTAAAAGGGTTCGTCTTAATATTTTCGAATTTTTTGCAATAATTACGTTGTTAGACATCATATCGAAGCAAAAATTAAAAAACGAGAGTTTTGCAGGACGCGGAATCGATTCCTGATAACAAACTTTCTATTAGACTACAGAAAAAGGGGTCGTCCACATTTACTATTTAATGTTTTTGCAATAATTGTTGTATCATGCATGAGATCTAGACAATTTATTATTTTAAATTTCCGTTTGGTAGACAAGCAAGTAGGTCGCTTACAAATTCTGTTTAGTATTTTAAGCAATTTTTTTGGTAAAAATGCGTCCCAATTACCAACCAAATACAAAATCATCAGCTTTAAAGTAGAAGGCGAAACGAAGTTCGTACGGGATCAGCTAGTATGTAATAGAAAAATGAACAATTTTAAAGTTAATGTCCTTCAGAAATGCCGGATATGATTGTGAGTTTTGTAAAATTTAAATTTTTTGAAGCGATGCTAATCTAAAACATGCTTCGAATTAAATAAAAATTCTTGTAAAATGAGTGATTTAATTCGGATTTGTTTGAAAAATAAACAAAAAAAAAAAAGAATATAAATTCAACGTCAAAAGACTAAAAATTCTGAATCCATAAAAAATCTCGAGAGAAAATGTTTCGAGCTCACAATTGTTTTTCTGAGCTTTTTGCTTTTTGAGATTATCTCGAAATTTCCACGGTTTTTAAGCTTTGTTTTTCTAGAAATGGGACAGTTTCAAATGCGTGTATCTCAAAACCATTTGTTTGATAGAAATCCTTTCTATGAAGGAAATAAATGATGATAAAAGCATAAAAATGAAAACAAAAAAAAATTATAGTTTTTTATAGGGAAAAGTTTACTTTATTTAAAAGTTTACTTTATTTTATACTTTTTATCTCCCATTGGCCGGCGCACTATTTTTTTCAGTCATCACCCTGTAATCCTCCTTCAATTTTTTGTACTTTTAGGTCCAAAACTTCTCTTTTAAAATAAATTGAGGGTCATTAAGTGGTTACAGATGTTTCGAAATTGACAAAACTAGATTATTTTAAGGCCACTTTGTGGAAAAACCGTTTTCAATGGAATGCCTATTGGCAAAATTTTACAATAGCGAAGTAGTATATTCGGTTAGTTAAGATCGTAGGTTGCGAAGGATAAATACAAGCTTTTAAAAACAGCGAAAACCAAAATTTCCGTTTTGAAATTTTTTGGTTTTTTTCACAGGAGCAAACGCTGGAATTTTTTTGATCGACGGATTTTTATTAGTTTAATCGTCCATCATTAATCATCTGTCTCATAGTCTCGGTATCGACCGTAAAGCCTACGAGAATTGGAACTACCAAAAACTTGTTGTTTGAGGCCAGGTTTAATCTATATTTAGTTTTATGTTTATTCAAAATTTAAAAATTCTGGCTTAAGACTTGATTTGCCTGATAGTCCTTAACCGTAGTTGCCGACTAAGTGCTTCACTTCAATGCTTAATTTGGCTTTTGTGGACATTTTTAACAGTTTTTGCATACTTTTCCACCACTCACACACAGTAATTATTTGAATAATCTACAGTTTTGTCAGCTATCAATTTAATAATGATGGTTTTTGAAGGAAACTGTGCAAAATATTTTTGTTATTTTTTTCTTGCATCGTAAATATATCAAAAACGCGTGAATTTAATCTTTTTAAAAAAAAAAATTAGGTCGGTTAGTAATTTTCACTGGAAACAAAATATGGTGAACATTTTGTATGTTCGATTACTTGTAAATTAACTATCAGCAAAAAAAAGTGTCCCATTTCTAAAAGAACTCAGCTTTATTTCAAAAACTGTTTCTCTAAAATTCGAGTAGTGCACGCTTTTTAAGCATTCTCAAATTGATATGTAGACTAATAGGAATTTTACAATTTGTTTAAAAAATTTTTCTAAATTTTTCAAATCGAAAAATTTACGTTATTGGTTAAAGTTTGTTTTTTTTTCCATTTTAACAGTTCATATTTGAATTCAATTGAATTTTTTTCTGTATTCAAATGATTCTTTATCATAAAAACTGGAAATGTAAACTTTTAAATTTTCCTATAAACATGGTACCACTTCATCCAAGAACGAAAACCATGGTTAGTCTAAGCCTAAGTCGTTTACCTTTTCCATTTACCCTTTTTCAGACTCATTAGTCCGGCGGTATTTCAAAGCCCACTGAGTGGTTCCTTGGACCCGAACTCCCAAAAAAACTCTTTCGATCGTCCTCACACTAATAGCCGGAAGATCCAGCGAAAAAATATGAACACAAATAAAATAAATCACTCGACGTTTCTTCTGCTTTCAACGTCGTCGTCGTCGTCGTCGTCGTCGTTTTGAGAAAGCACCACTTTTCTTCACAAATCACTTTTCTTGCAGCCCTTTCGGACTTGTGAGGAGGCCAAAACCGTTTTAAAACACTCGATTTTTCCTTGAACCGTAATTTTTTCTTTTCGTTTTTGTAACTTTTTTTTTCTCCTCAGCTGTATTCGAAACTGTATACCAAAAGCGGATCTCGCACTGATTGTGACTAATGGGTAAAGATTTTTTTCCGGCCACAAATTTTCCGAAAGAAAACTCAACCAAAGCTCTTCACAGCAAATGGACGTAGTTTGCACCTTCTGGCTGTGTTTACGTTTCCACTGTGCTTGTTGTTATTTTTATTTCGGTAGCTTCCCGAAAATGGCGCCGAGGAACCGAAAATGGTTTCTTCTGCCGGACAGCAATTTATGTCACTGGTGAGACCGGGGAAAAAAATGGTCCCAAATTTGCCGGTTACTCTCCAGCCAAGCGAAAGGTAGCAGCAGCCACTTTCAATCTTCCAATGGACAATGATCTGGAAATAAAAACAGGAGAGAGGAAGAAAAGAATAATGAGAATGGAGATAAATTTCGTGTCAAAGGAGAATGTAGTGGAATGAACTTGGATTACTTTTAAATGTAACTATGGCTGTTAGATAAACATTTCTGCAAAAACAAAAAAAGGAATATTTAAAAAAAAATGCAAAAAAAGTTTTCAAGATAATAAAAAGTGAAATTCCAATTATATCAACATACGGAAAAAATCTTAATAACTTGGTTCCTAAGCCTTGAAACGTAACATTGAAAAATGTATTCATCTAAAATACTGTAATAAGGCTGTTGATTTTTGTAATTTTTGTCATTTTTTGTAATTTTTGTAATTTTTGTAATTTTTGTAATTTTTGTAATTTTTGTAATTTTTGTAATTTTTGTAATTTTTGTAATTTTTGTCATTTTTGTGATTTTTGTCATTTTTGTGATTTTTGCCATTTTTGTCATTTTTGTCATTTTTGTCATTTTTGTCATTTTTGTCATTTTTGTCATTTTTGTCATTTTTGTCATTTTTGTCATTTTTGTCATTTTTGTCATTTTTGTCATTTTTGTCATTTTTGTCATTTTTGTCATTTTTGTCATTTTTGTCATTTTTGTCATTTTTGTCATTTTTGTCATTTTTGTCATTTTTGTCATTTTTGTCATTTTTGTCATTTTTGTCATTTTTGTCATTTTTGTCATTTTTGTCATTTTTGTCATTTTTGTCATTTTTGTCATTTTTGTCATTTTTGTCATTTTTGTCATTTTTGTCATTTTTGTCATTTTTGTCATTTTTGTCATTTTTGTCATTTTTGTCATTTTTGTCATTTTTGTCATTTTTGTCATTTTTGTCATTTTTGTCATTTTTGTCATTTTTGTCATTTTTGTCATTTTTGTCATTTTTGTCATTTTTGTCATTTTTGTCATTTTTGTCATTTTTGTCATTTTTGTCATTTTTGTCATTTTTGTCATTTTTGTCATTTTTGTCATTTTTGTCATTTTTGTCATTTTTGTCATTTTTGTCATTTTTGTCATTTTTGTCATTTTTGTCATTTTTGTCATTTTTGTCATTTTTGTCATTTTTGTCATTTTTGTCATTTTTGTCATTTTTGTCATTTTTGTCATTTTTGTCATTTTTGTCATTTTTGTCATTTTTGTCATTTTTGTCATTTTTGTCATTTTTGTCATTTTTGTCATTTTTGTCATTTTTGTCATTTTTGTCATTTTTGTCATTTTTGTCATTTTTGTCATTTTTGTCATTTTTGTCATTTTTGTCATTTTTGTCATTTTTGTCATTTTTGTCATTTTTGTCATTTTTGTCATTTTTGTCATTTTTGTCATTTTTGTCATTTTTGTCATTTTTGTCATTTTTGTCATTTTTGTCATTTTTGTCATTTTTGTCATTTTTGTCATTTTTGTCATTTTTGTCATTTTTGTCATTTTTGTCATTTTTGTCATTTTTGTCATTTTTGTCATTTTTGTCATTTTTGTCATTTTTGTCATTTTTGTCATTTTTGTCATTTTTGTCATTTTTGTCATTTTTGTCATTTTTGTCATTTTTGTCATTTTTGTCACTTTTGTCATTTTTGTCATTTTTGTCATTTTTGTCATTTTTGTCATTTTTGTCATTTTTGTCATTTTTGTCATTTTTGTCATTTTTGTCATTTTTGTCATTTTTGTCATTTTTGTCATTTTTGTCATTTTTGTCATTTTTGTCATTTTTGTCATTTTTGTCATTTTTGTCATTTTTGTCATTTTTGTCATTTTTGTCATTTTTGTCATTTTTGTCATTTTTGTCATTTTTGTCATTTTTGTCATTTTTGTCATTTTTGTCATTTTTGTCCTTTTTGTCATTTTTGTCCTTTTTGTCATTTTTGTCATTTTTGTCATTTTTGTCATTTTTGTCATTTTTGTCATTTTTGTCATTTTTGTCATTTTTGTCATTTTTGTCATTTTTGTCATTTTTGTCATTTTTGTCATTTTTGTCATTTTTGTCATTTTTGTCATTTTTGTCATTTTTGTCATTTTTGTCATTTTTGTCATTTTTGTCATTTTTGTCATTTTTGTCATTTTTGTCATTTTTGTCATTTTTGTCATTTTTGTCATTTTTGTCATTTTTGTCATTTTTGTCATTTTTGTCATTTTTGTCATTTTTGTCATTTTTGTCATTTTTGTCATTTTTGTCATTTTTGTCATTTTTGTCATTTTTGTCATTTTTGTCATTTTTGTCATTTTTGTCATTTTTGTCATTTTTGTCATTTTTGTCATTTTTGTCATTTTTGTCATTTTTGTCATTTTTGTCATTTTGTCATTTTTGTCATTTTTGTCATTTTTGTCATTTTTGTCATTTTTGTCATTTTTGTCATTTTTGTCATTTTTGTCATTTTTGTCATTTTTGTCATTTTTGTCATTTTTGTCATTTTTGTCATTTTTGTCATTTTTGTCATTTTTGTCATTTTTGTCATTTTTGTCATTTTTGTCATTTTTGTCATTTTTGTCATTTTTGTCATTTTTGTCATTTTTGTCATTTTTGTCATTTTTGTCATTTTTGTCATTTTTGTCATTTTTGTCATTTTTGTCATTTTTGTCATTTTTGTCATTTTTGTCATTTTTGTCATTTTTGTCATTTTTGTCATTTTTGTCATTTTTGTCATTTTTGTCATTTTTGTCATTTTTGTCATTTTTGTCATTTTTGTCATTTTTGTCATTTTTGTCATTTTTGTCATTTTTGTCATTTTTGTCATTTTTGTCATTTTTGTCATTTTTGTCATTTTTGTCATTTTTGTCATTTTTGTCATTTTTGTCATTTTTGTCATTTTTGTCATTTTTGTCATTTTTGTCATTTTTGTCATTTTTGTCATTTTTGTCATTTTTGTCATTTTTGTCATTTTTGTCATTTTTGTCATTTTTGTCATTTTTGTCATTTTTGTCATTTTTGTCATTTTTGTCATTTTTGTCATTTTTGTCATTTTTGTCATTTTTGTCATTTTTGTCATTTTTGTCATTTTTGTCATTTTTGTCATTTTTGTCATTTTTGTCATTTTTGTCATTTTTGTCATTTTTGTCATTTTTGTCATTTTTGTCATTTTTGTCATTTTTGTCATTTTTGTCATTTTTGTCATTTTTGTCATTTTTGTCATTTTTGTCATTTTTGTCATTTTTGTCATTTTTGTCATTTTTGTCATTTTTGTCATTTTTGTCATTTTTGTCATTTTTGTCATTTTTGTCATTTTTGTCATTTTTGTCATTTTTGTCATTTTTGTCATTTTTGTCATTTTTGTCATTTTTGTCATTTTTGTCATTTTTGTCATTTTTGTCATTTTTGTCATTTTTGTCATTTTTGTCATTTTTGTCATTTTTGTCATTTTTGTCATTTTTGTCATTTTTGTCATTTTTGTCATTTTTGTCATTTTTGTCATTTTTGTCATTTTTGTCATTTTTGTCATTTTTGGCATTTTTGTCATTTTTGTCATTTTTGGCATTTTTGTCATTTTTGTCATTTTTGTCATTTTTGTCATTTTTGTCATTTTTGTCATTTCTGTCATTTTTGTCATTTTTGTCATTTTTGTCATTTTTGTCATTTTTGTCATTTTTGTCATTTTTGTCATTTTTGTCATTTTTGTCATTTTTGTCATTTTTGTCATTTTTGTCATTTTTGTCATTTTTGTCATTTTTGTCATTTTTGTCATTTTTGTCATTTTTGTCATTTTTGTCATTTTTGTCATTTTTGTCATTTTTGTCATTTTTGTCATTTTTGTCATTTTTGTCATTTTTGTCATTTTTGTCATTTTTGTCATTTTTGTCATTTTTGTCATTTTTGTCATTTTTGTCATTTTTGTCATTTTTGTCATTTTTGTCATTTTTGTCATTTTTGTCATTTTTGTCATTTTTGTCATTTTTGTAATTTTTGTCATTTTTGTCATTTTTGTCATTTTTGTCATTTTTGTCATTTTTGTCATTTTTGTCATTTTTGTCATTTTTGTCATTTTTGTCATTTTTGTCATTTTTGTCATTTTTGTCATTTTTGTCATTTTTGTCATTTTTGTCATTTTTGTCATTTTTGTCATTTTTGTCATTTTTGTCATTTTTGTCATTTTTGTCATTTTTGTCATTTTTGTCATTTTTGTCATTTTTGTCATTTTTGTCATTTTTGTCATTTTTGTCATTTTTGTCATTTTTGTCATTTTTGTCATTTTTGTCATTTTTGTCATTTTTGTCATTTTTGTCATTTTTGTCATTTTTGTCATTTTTGTCATTTTTGTCATTTTTGTCATTTTTGTCATTTTTGTCATTTTTGTCATTTTTGTCATTTTTGTCATTTTTGTCATTTTTGTCATTTTTGTCATTTTTGTCATTTTTGTCATTTTTGTCATTTTTGTCATTTTTGTCATTTTTGTCATTTTTGTCATTTTTGTCATTTTTGTCATTTTTGTCATTTTTGTCATTTTTGTCATTTTTGTCATTTTTGTCATTTTTGTCATTTTTGTCATTTTTGTCATTTTTGTCATTTTTGTCATTTTTGTCATTTTTGTCATTTTTGTCATTTTTGTCATTTTTGTCATTTTTGTCATTTTTGTCATTTTTGTCATTTTTGTCATTTTTGTCATTTTTGTCATTTTTGTCATTTTTGTCATTTTTGTCATTTTTGTCATTTTTGTCATTTTTGTCATTTTTGTCATTTTTGTCATTTTTGTCATTTTTGTCATTTTTGTCATTTTTGTCATTTTTGTCATTTTTGAAAATCTTGCCCTGATAGTGCCTCGATTTTTGGGCGACAATTTCTGAATAAAATTGCCCAGATTTTGCCAGGTTTTAAGAAAAAAAATGTCCGAATTATTCCAGCCCGATACCTGAATTGAATTTATTGATTGTTGATCATCTGCAGATTTGACATAAAAGAACTTCAGAGCTTCAGTATTATTTAAGAGTTTGAATCATTAGTTTGCGATCAGTTTTTCATACAAAGATGTTGCTGCTTCATAAAAAAAACGAACTACATGAACTTAGTTTAACATACAATATCAGTGGCCCATTTTCTCTCTTCTTTCACATTATAAGCTCACCGGTTTCAAACAGCCTGGCAAAAAATCATATCAATTCACTTCAGCTCCTCAACTCCTTCCTTCTCACTCATCTCCACCTCATGATTTGGGCCGAGGGCGGGATAACAAATCTCACAATTGCTTTCGAAGTGAAAATCCAACCTCGAATTGGCAGCAGCACGTGAGTTCCGAAAGCAATTGGAATCCGAATCGAGTTTTGTGGTTTTCGAAGAACTTTGACTAGAATCTTGGGTGTTTGAATGTAGGTTCCTACAATGGCGTACAGATAGAGGCACAATTTTCCGAGCCAATGTGGTTGAAAGCAATCCTTTTTGCACTCCGACTTTACCGGCACGGGGGAAAATATCGAGAAAGCATCCTTAGCAATGGACTCCTTGTCGTTGTGGAGAGTGTTTTTGTTCTGGGTGTTCTGAAATTCAAGCGATTTGTTTTTCTTTCCCCAACAGCCAGCCAGAAGTGGCAAATGGTGTCGGCGGCGGCGTGTGTGAAAAACTCCTGGAAAAACATTGTTTTTAGATTATTTTCCACCGCATCATGGCATGACCGGTGCCAAACACACAAACAGACACACACACACACTTAAGTCGAGCGAAAAGAAGACGATAGAATGGTTTGGATCAACCGCCTTCCAGGTTCTCAAATTACCACCCACCACCACCCAATCGATCCACCCACCTAAACATACATACGAACATTGGGGAGCAAATTTCCACTCGAATCGAAGACGAAGGAAATGTTTGTCTGCTGTACCTTCCTTTGTATGTTTTTTGGCATTCGGAACCGGAAACGAAAGTGGTGGAGCACACTCTTATCGAAGCTCAAGGACTCCGAGGCATTAAAGTGGGTGGTAACTTGATTTTTTTGTTCTTCCTGTTTGTGGCTCCAAGAAAATGTTCCCAAAGCTTGAATTTCAAAAACTATGTTCGAAGCAAGTTCGTTGAGAAGAAAAAAAAATGCGAGAGTAGGTATGTGTTCGGTTATTTTGTTTCCATCCTGACTTGAGCCAATTGTTTGATTCGAATCAAAGTGTTTGAATTAAGAACCGGCTTGATTGCAACCCAGAGTGCTATCGTAGAGCTCTCTTGGAGGATCTTTCTCAGACGTTTACTTACTCTTCGTTTGATGTGTGTTTTTTTCCTCCCGTTCTTTCCCATCTATCCAATTTTGATTGTGTATATTTACTTCATTCCCTCAAGGATAAAACTTTGCAATCACATCACCCAACTCAATCGGGTTTGAACGTTCCGCAGCAAAAACTCACTCGGTAGAAGCATGTTGCGATAACGTTTATCTTTGAGCAGCTCTCGATTACCGGAGCAAGTGAGGTTATTCTGTTTGGAGTATTGAGGATTTAACCAATTTAAGCAATGAGCTGTTCAACGAACAATAAAACTGTACTGCGAATAATTAGCAAACTCATATTGAAATACATCAAAAATAAAATAATAATCATCTCGCTTAAATGAACATTAATTTTTAAAAGACTGAAAACGGCTTCAAACCTGATAAGTTGAGTCATTCGAATGAAAATGATTTTTTTCTTTTTTGAAAATCAAAAATCAAAGCACTCTCTGGAGCCACTTTTAGCAAACAATTAATATGTGGTAACTATTTCATGAAAATACCTCAACAAAACACCAAAAAGCATATTTTTTTATCAATTTAAATGAAACGATAGCAAATGACTTTCTGCTCCATTGAAAAAGTATCTTAGATACAGATTTATCATAAAAGTCGACTATTGTGTAGATGAAGCATGTTTGCTGCACAGTAAGGTGGAAATGGATGTATGAAAAAAAAAAATGATTGAATTTTGAAAACTTATCATAGAAATTTTTAAGATTGGACAAAAAAACTGTTCTGTGTCCACTCAAATCCGAGGTGCTTCAAAGTGCTCAAAGTTTCGATTTTCTTGATCTTCAAAAATCACCAAAGGAGAGACCTAATGAAAACAAAAAAAAATTGAAATTTTAGCTTTTATGCCAAATGACTTGAAAATGTATGTAACTTCAAAATGTGGAGCTGTCACAAAAAAAAGGGAAATATTTACTTTCAATTTAAATTATGAATTTAAAAAATCACCAAAATCACCACCCCTTTGTGAGAAATTTGAAAAATCTGAACCCTTATTTTAATGCCAAATGACTTAAAAATATTTGAAACACCAAGATTTGGTGTTATTTCGAAATAAATTTTTTGGCCATACATCCCTTTTTGGGACTTTCCGGGGGCTTTGAGAGTTTTCCGAAATACGGCTTTGTTCCAAAAAGCCGATTTTCGGCCAAATCTTTTTTCGAGTGATCACCAAATCTCGACCACTCATGTATTTCTAAGCCATTAGACATCCAAATAAAAATAGATTTCTTAAATTTACTTTGTCCTTTTCTTTTTGAAATAACATCAGATTTGGAAATTTTATGTATTATCAAGGCATTTTACATCCAATTTAACATTTCGAATATTTCAGTTCGCTTTGTTTTGCAACATCTCAGTATGAATAACTTATAATAATACACCGTAAACCAAAAAGCAACAGTTGCACGAAATTCCCCTTTTTTTTAGCAAATTGTATTAAACTGTTCATTTTCTATTATTCTTCTTATCGGTCCATTCGTCCGTCGTTTTAAGGCACCTACCCCCCCAAGCAACCAAAAGTTCGGATAACATTCCTCTATCAGGTTTGTTCAGCTTAATCGAGTATGCTAATATAACTTCTTTTCAGCTCAATTTTTAAGTAGTTAAACGAACTTTAAAGTTGACAAAAAGTTCGCATAAATCGTCAAACAACTTCTAACCAGCTTCAAAATCCACTTTATAACCAGCATAAAAAATCGAAAAAATTACTCTTCTGCTCCTTCAATTGCCTTCTCAAGTCTGCTATTTTGATTCATATTAATCAAGTATATTTGTTACTAACTCACATTACATTTAAAAAACATGTTCTTACCAAGCCTCGAACCCGAGCTCACCGCTTGAAAGTTGAGATCCATACTTATTGCCCTATATGAACATCATGAGTAGGCAACGATTTTACTCGATGTAATGATTTTCTTTAAAACGACTTTCAGGTTCTTTATTTCTACTTTCAAGCTGTTAAAAAGTTCTTCCGGAACTTAATGTGTACTTCATATAGTTGTTTCCCAAGTAACGATGTGTTTATTTATGCAAACTCGTGTTGAAGTTCGAAAAAAGTAGATTTTAGCCTTTAAATCTACTTCAAAGTTTCTATAATACGAAGTTGCTTTTGAACGACCGTTGGAACTAATTAAAAACTTTCAAGTTTACAAAATAGTACAACAGAGACTTTTTACGAACTATTGAGCTGTACAAAAAGACTTGCAACCCTTTGATAGCTACTTGATTTTGAAAAAAATGAGAAGTACGAAACAAGTAGATTGTTTTTCTTCATACAAACTTTAAAGTTCCCAAAAAGTAGAAACAGAAACCAAAACAGTACTTTAAAGCTTTTTTTGAGTATTTGCTGAACTTGATAAAGAATGAAGTTCCATGGACCTCTAAAAAGCATTTTGAACAGCAAAAAAGTTCCACAGAACTTTTGTACAGCTATATATGAACTTATTAGTTCGTTCCTTAAGTGATATTCGAATTTTTGGTTGCTTGGGCCTACAGTTTACATACCTCCTTTTTTACTGGAGTTTTAAAGAAGCTTTCTGTTTACCGAACCAAATTTGTTGGGAATTATCTACCTTTTCGCACAAACCAGTTCAGATCTCATTTTCTCCACTAAATCATTCCCGGTTTTCTAGAAAACATTCTAATTGACACAACAACTTTAAATTCATTCCTATCAGTAATACAGTTGTACACAGATGTTTCTTTCAAATATACTTTCACATAGGCTCAATTTTCACTTAATTTTCATTTTTCTATGATAGAAGGGGGATTTCTAATTCCCATGAAAGCCGTACACTGGCCCGTATTTCACATTATTCAGCTTTACTAGCAAAATTTTCATCTGATAGAAGCACTGGCAATCGAAAAACCGGATTGCACGCGACCAATTCACAAAACACTAGAATGGATATGGTCGAGAATAAATATTAAAATTGAGATGATAAGTAGGTACTGAGTATCCATATTGATGTTATGAATGTGAACGTAGTGTTCTGCTCTCTAAAGCCACAACTTTGAGAGATTACTCAAAGTAAAGGATAAATTATAATTATAATTATATAAACAACTTTTGTTCGACGAAAAAAAAAATTCGTTAATTTTTTTTCAAAAATTGCATAAATGCAGGGGTTATGGAACTTCACTTATAGTACCTTTTCGGTTGTAGTTACACATTTCAACCTTTCTCATACATAAAATTTTATATAACTTTTTGTTAAATTTGCATCACGAAGAACTGCGACATTTCATCGCAATTGAATAATTAATATTAACATATTTTTCGAGTTGTTTTCGTTGTCTTCCAACCAAGATTGCCGAAATCACAGAAAAATCTATAATTTCACAGAATTTTAAGCCAATTTTCGCCACAGAATATGTGTCACAGAACACAGAATTTTGAGAATATTCACATATTTCAGAAAGTTTTAAAATAAGGGACGATTTTTCGAAATCCAATTATTCGTGGTAAAATAAATTTTGTATATTTATCTTCGAATAATTTATTTTTTATTTATTTTATTGATCATCATGTAGAATAGGAAAAAATTATGAAAATTTGTTATGTTTATTGATTTTCCTCAAGTATAATGTAAAAAAGACGCATCTCGACATGACTTTTGGATGAAATATATGGAAAAGGCATCACAGAAATCTGTCACTGAATTTTTGCCTGGAACTATTGAAAAAATGATAGCTTGGAAAGCTATTCAAAAAGGTAATAGAGCGCCTGGAAAGTCGCTTCAATAATTGGCTTGAATCGACCTTTCAAAAAGCTAGCTAGAAGTTAAACAGTGCGCTTGGAAGGCCGCTTGGAGTGGTAGATAAGAAAGCTATCCAGATGAAAAACTGATCGACTAGAAGGCCACTTGAGGTGGAACTTGATAAGCTAGCCAAGAGAACAACAGTGTGCCTGAATAAGCTAAAAGCGAGCCTCGTAATCTGTTGAAAAAAGCTAAATTAGCCAGCTCAGGGTAAAGATATGATTTTATATTTAAAAAAATAGTCGATGGTAGACAGCGGAGCAAAAAAATCCAAATAGCATTTCTTCTGAGGGAAGTTGTTCGAGAAGTTACTTGAAATTATCATTTTTAAAGTTGATAATATTAAAATGTATCAGTCTAAGACTAAGATGAAATTTATTGAATGGGTTAATTAAACTTGTGCATCGGTTGTTACTGCCTCAAAAGAGTGGTTAAATAATGAATTAGCCTGTAGCAACTGAGGATAACTCATTAGTTGTCATATATTTGAAAGCGCGAGATGCATCCGATGTCTGAATTCTCAACTTTTAACTTGATTGCCTATTGATTTTTTAAAATATCTGGAAAGCAAGAGTCCGGTCAAAAAAAGACACACAAACAAGAAAGTAAATTATACGAGAGTACATGTAGTCTCACATAAACGTGATTGACGCTGACCTATAGACGTGATCTACGCTGACGAATGGAAAATTTACCTGTGATGGTTTTCTTGAAAAGCTGGAGTTTGCTCTGCTGTTCAAATACCTGAATAAAAATAAACAATATGCATCCGAAAGTCAACAAAAGCAGGTGTCTACCAAAGCTGACCAGAAGTAAATAAGCGCCTGGAAGACCGCAAGATAATGTTTGAAGTTCCGGCCTTCATAAACGAGAGAGAGGCCATAGGCTCTGAAACGGTGAATACATGCTAAACTGCTTTGCACACAATACACACTAGAAATCTGAAAATTCAGCTTAACGAGCTTAACGTGAGAATGGAGGTTGTTCAATGAGCCAATCCTGGTTGAAATAAGTCAGATCAACAACTTCGAGACAGTCAACTTCCAATCGAGAAAAGCACCGATTGCTTGAAATTTTAAGCTTCTCAACATTCAATCGCATGCAGACTGAGAAGGTGGCCGCACGCGTCTGTTCCCCAGGTCAGGGGCGGCGTGCAACAACAACCGAGCGTCTGTTCTCCAGGTCAGGGGCGGCTCAAACAGCGTCTGTCTCGCAGCGAGCGGCTGAATTTACGAAATGCGGCTCCCGCCAGCTAAGTCCAAGATGGCAGCCCCATCGCGGGATAGGGACTTTAGGCTAACAACCTACTGCTCCCGATTTAAAATTGTTACGGAATCCGAAAGAAATGACCGACCTGGAACTTTGGCGACGACTTTTAGCATGAAAACACGGACACGAATTGGAACTTGGAATGTTTTAACCCTTGCCCAACAAGGCAAACTGGAACAACTTGCTAGAGAGGCTAGCCGCCTCAAGCTTGAAATTCTGGGACTGAGCGAAGTCCGTTGGCCTAATACTGGAGAACACAAGACACAATCCGGGCAAGTCCTGCTTTACTCTGGCATACGAGGAGAACATGCTACTCGGGAACGAGGAGTTGGTTTCCTGTTAAGCCCGCAAGCCTACGCGGCCCTCATTAGATGGGAACCGATAAACGAAAGAATAATCGTAGCCAGATTTAGAACACGGGTTAGAAACCTTACAATGGTCCAGTGTTATGCGCCAACTGACGTTGCCGACTTGCAGGAGAAAGAGCAGTTTTACAGTCAACTGAACAGCGTGGTTGAGAGAATTCCGAAGGGTGACATTCAAATCCATTTGGGCGACTTCAACGCAAAAATTGGCTCCGACAATCAGGACCTTGAGCGCATCATGGGGCGCCATGGCCTAGGACAGATGAGCGAAAACGGAGAGCTGTTTGTAGAATTTTGTGGCAACAACAACATGGTGATCGGTGGATCGCTCTTCCCCCATCGACCAGCACATAAGGTCACTTGGGTATCCCGAGATGGCCGAACAGAAAATCAAATTGACCACATCTGCATCAGCCGAAAATGGAGAAGGAGCCTTCTTGATGTCCGCAACAAGCGAAGCGCAGACATTGCATCTGACCATCACCTCGTCCTTGGCGAGATACGACTGAGAGTTGCACGTGTCCAACGGCGCGAGGAGAAAGTCGGGTGTCGATACGACGTCCGCCGGTTGGAGAATCCAGAGGTGAAAAGGGCATACGTTGAACAGCTAGAATCCCGAGCCTCGGAGCTGCCGACAGACGGAACAGTCGAAGAACAGTGGTGTGGAATCAAGAATGCCTTTATCACGACGAGCCATGGTACTCTCGGTAAAGTTTGTGGAAGAAGGAGTGAATGGATGACGGATGAAACTTGGAGGATGGTCGATGATCGGAGAAAGGCGAAAGTCGGAATTGAGCAGGCATGTACCGGGTCAGCCAAAGCAGCCGCCCGCTTACGATATGCGGAGCTGGAAAAGGCAGTTAAACGAGCTTGTAGACGAGACAAGAGAGCCTGGACAAACTCCCTAGCCGAAGAGGGAGAAAGAGCCGCCGCCAATGGAGATATCCGATTACTTTATGACATTTCTCGCCGCCTCACTGGTGCAAGGACTAATGCAAGAATGCCGCTAAAAGACCGAGCAGGTCAGTTATTGACCGATCGAACAGATCAGCTCAAACGATGGACTGAGCACTTCGAACAACTCTTCCGAGTCACGAATAGCGATGGCCAACAGAATCTGCAGCTCGAAGCGCCAACAGTAAGTCGCATAAATGGCGTCAACTCGGAAGCGCCTTCGCTGGCTGAAATAGAAGCGGCAATCAAAAACATGAAATCCAACAAAGCACCTGGGATCGATTGCATCCCTGCTGAAATGCTGAAAGCCGACCCTGCCCTATCAGCACAAATGTTGCACCGTCTTTTCGCTGACATCTGGGATACTGCAACATTCCCGGCCGACTGGATGCAGGGTATCCTCGTAAAGGTCCCGAAGAAAGGAGACCTGACAGAGTGCGGTAACTGGCGAGGCATAACGTTGATCTGTACAACCCTCAAAGTACTCTGCAAAGTGATTCTGAACAGGATCCAGGAGAAAATAGACGCTACACTCCGACGGCAACAAGCTGGATTCCGATCCGGACGATCATGTGTGGACCACATCACAACGCTACGAATCATACTGGAACAAATCAACGAATTTCAGGACTCTCTTCTGCTGGTGTTCGTTGATTTCGAAAAAGCATTCGACCGACTTAACCATGAAAACATCTGGGCGGCTCTAAGGCGACGAGGGGTCCCAGAGAAACTAGTCCATCTCATCGAAGCACAGTATGAGGCATTTTCGTGCAAGGTCTTGCACGACGGTGTCTTGTCCGAACCAATCCCGGTAACTGCTGGAGTGAGACAAGGATGTATTCTATCACCGCTACTTTTTCTTATCGTAATGGATGAGATTCTGATTGGATCGATTGACTGTGCACCGAACCGAGGATTGCCGTGGAATCCTTCAACAATGGAGCAACTGAACGACCTTGACCTGGCTGACGATATTGTTTTGCTCGCCCAAACACAACCAGATATGCAGAGCAAACTCGACGACCTCACCGAAAGTTCCAAGGCAGCAGGTCTCAAAGTCAATGTCGGAAAGACCAAGTCGATGGAGATCAACACAGGAAATCCCTCCAGTTTCATGGTAGCTGGGCAACAAGTTGAGAAAGTGGAGTGCTTCCAGTATCTTGGTAGCCAGATTACGCCTGATGGTGGTACCAGAAAAGACATCGAAACACGGATCAGAAAGGCCCGATTTGCGTTTGCGACTCTCCGAAACATCTGGCGGTCACGCCAGATCTCTCTACGAACAAAAATCCGAATCTTCAACTCAAACGTCAAATCCGTATTGCTGTACGGGTGCGAAACTTGGTGCACATATGCGGTAACGACGCGAAAACTGCAAGTATTTGTAAATCGCTGCCTGCGGAATATCATCCGCGCTTGGTGGCCTGGCAACTGGATCTCGAATGAGGAACTACATCGCCGGTGTCATCAAAAGGCGCTGGAAATCGAGATTCGGGAACGTAAGTGGAGATGGATTGGGCACACGCTGCGAAGAGATGAAAACGAGATTTGCAGAGAGGCGCTAGATTGGAATCCAGAAGGTCATCGAAGAAGAGGCAGACCCAGAAATTCGTGGCGGCGAAGCCTAGCCGCTGAAATCCGAACTGTCGACGAGAATCTTGACTGGGACCAGGTGAAGACGCTGGCTCCGGATCGTCAACAGTGGAGGTCTTTTACCACGGCCCTATGCACCGGAGGATCGGCGCGGGATCATTAAGTAAGTAAGTAAACATTCAATAAGGTGTCCCGTATAGAATCTTTTGGATCAGAAAAAGAAGATTAAAATATTTATTGGAAAGGTGGTCCGATAACATATAAAGCATTTCCAAAATAGAGTGGAACGAGGAAAACACTAGTGTTATAATAATAGTAACCAATTTAAGACCTTTAACCTTAGAGGTCATTCGGGCGTAATGTACGCCAATGTAATGATTCTAAATTTTTATGTGACAGAGTCCAACATTAAAGTGATAATGAGTACAGATCCTTCGTAATGATGCCACGAGATAACGTGCAAGAGTATTTTGTTATCATTTAAGGAGTTGCTTATCCTTAGATAATGTTGCAATCAGTTCAGTTGACAACTTTTCCTAAACTGTGAGTGAGTTGGGAAAATGTGTTGCAAGTTTTAGTAAAGCCTGTCTGCGATGGTATGCGTAACAACATTTTAAACCAAAACACACAAAGTCTATCGTGAGGCTGATAGACTGATATTTGAGGGAGCGGAAAGTGATTCAACAGATTAAAAGCTCATGGCAGAAAAAAAAACAATTTTTTGTGTTAGTTAGTTTATCCGGATAAAGTAGATAAGAAATTTCTACATAAATTCTACCTAGTTGTATGAAACTTTAAAAAAATCAAAATGAGGGAAGGGGGGAGATGTTCGGTGCTCGTATACCTTATATTGTCATAAGCTGAAGAACTGGCATCACCTCTCACCAGACAACCCCAGTCAGTGGTAAACCTCAGCCGAGAGCACACGTTGCAGGTAAGCATCCCGCACTCTGAGCCCAGCGCGGACAATCAGGCGATTTCCACGGATAAAGCCGGAACCGCATAGTTATGATGTTTTTCAAAATAATATAGGTCCCTTAAAATAGGAAATAACTACATAGTAGGGATTTTTTAATTATCTCACGGGTTTGCGCTGGGGGTCTTCGGATTGTCTCCAAAATTTAAAATTTTGGTTTGTTTCAGCACCATTAAAAAACATGTGTTTTTGCAGTTTTCTAAGACTTTTATTTTACGAGTTAGATAACGTTTAAGTTTTTTTTGAAAAAAAAAAACATTACTCTCTTTTCAAATGTCCATAACTTTGTCGATTTTCAACGTAGAATACAAAATAGCACATCAAAACGCATTAAAATTTTACCATCTAGGGGAGATGAGGGCATAATGGGCACCTTAAGGAAAATGCTTATTTAACCATAGAGAACAGCTGTAATATGTGAATTACATCATTGTTTCGTGTTCCGACACTCAAATAGTCTATTGTCTAATTGGATGAAACTTGAAAAAGTAGATAAAAACGTCTAAAAATGCATTTTAAAAAATTTTGCCGAAAGCTGAAAACCAGTCACTGTAGAGGCATAATGAGAAACCCCCCGAGGCAGTATGAGCACCATTAATGAAGGCATAATGAGCATTTTCTGCCGGGGAATCTAGCAGCGAATTCGACTCGATGAAGTCAATTGAGTAATAGAGCTACAGCTCAACTTGTATCGTCTGACGATTTGGCCTATTGGTTAGATGTCGGAGAGATAATCAGTAGGCTCGAGTTCGATTCCTGGTGGAGGTGATTTTTTTTTCTTCATTTATCATTTATGATCATGATTGCACTAAACGGTGAGGCGTAGATTCATCAAACAAAGCAAAAACAAAATAATCTAGGTCTGTTTGTAGAATTCAAAGAATTAACACATGTTCATACATTATGTTTCTGGTGTTTTGTTTGACGGATGATGCTTTGATGCTATTAGCCGTATAATGTAACAATAAAAAAAATCAATCATGAATGGTATGTGCAAAAAAAAATCCCCTCGGACAGGAATCGAACTCGAGTCTACTGATTACCTCTCCGACATCTAACCAATAGGCCAAATCGTCAGACGAAACAAGTTAAGCTGTAGCTCTATTATTCAGTTGACTTCATCGAGTTGAATTCGCTGCTAGATTCTCCGGCAGAAAATGCTCAATATGCCTTCATTGAAAGTGCTCTGTTCGCCTCTAGTGAACAAATTAAAGTAAAAACGCGTTTTACAATTGATTAAAGTGAAAAATCAAAAATTTTATGATGCAGAAAATTTAGAAACAATGTGTAGATCATGTTGCAGTGCATACATTTCAGATCAAGATGATTTGAAGGTCATAAAAGCTTATTTGGTGGTGCTCAAAAATTATAATATTTTCGTCACTTGAAAACCCAGCTGGTTATTATTTAATATTTCTGTAAAGATGAAAAGGATATTTCTTTTTTGGTGAAAAATTAATACTATAGGTAGTACGAAACAAGTCCTCATGAAAATTTGTTTAAGAAAATACGTACTTATGTAGAAAAATGGACTTCTCATTATGCCTCGGGTGCTCGTTATGCCCTCATCTCCCCTACTCAAATTAAATAACAAAAAAAAAATTAAATATTGATTCTCGGAATAAAATAAAGTAAGAAGATCCACGGCGAAAATTGTCAAATAATAAAAAAAAATCGCCATGCGCCAGAATGGAATGTTGTAAAAATGAAATGTTGCCAAAATTAAATATTGCCAAAATAAAACGAGATCTGCACTCAATTGAAAAATAATGGTCATTGCTTATTTTCAAAACTTCTTTTTTATTGCATTTACAAGCTATAAAAAACGAATGATCTGTTAATATGTAGTGCTCTATAGATGAATCAAATTTTGACACGTTTTAAAAGGTTCAGATTGAATTCGGTTACCGTAAAACGGGGTAACTTTGACCATCAATAAGTTTTTCCACATTATCATCAAAAACTTAGTCCTTAGTTTGTATTTTTGAAAAAAAAAATCAACGTTTGAAAGCCTATTAATTGAGTATGAAATAGACAAAATTTGGTTGGTATTTTAAATTGTTTTTTGTTAGTAAAAGTTTAATTTCAAAATCATAAAATATCTATTTTTCCAAAGCTCGCCAACA